>NC_087187.1:13914809-13937309 GCF_035594125.1 Scylla paramamosain
TTCATTCTTGACACAGTACTCAATGTTATATAAATCACAGAGAAAACCTAATCATTGCTTGTCTGCTTAATCATTACCATGCAGGCTTAATCACAAGGCTTGGTCATAAGTCATTAGTAATGGCATCTGGGCTTTGGACAAAAGAGATAAGGGAGTCAGCATCCATGGGCTCACCTCAAGTGATTTGGATGGTCATGTCTGGAAATCGTACTTTGGTTTAAAATCTACTACCTATAATATGTTAATACACTGAAACATACTGCTAAAATATTAGAGCAGAATGGACTTGAATGTTGGCATGATAGGTGAAATAACTCATTATGGCAGGTAAACCCAAATTGTAGCCACCTTCACTGTTGGCGCCAGGGGTTTGAATGATGTTGACGCCAGGGGTTTGAATTTGTGAGGAAGAATGGGATTACCAAGATTATTTCTATTGAGACTTTAAAGGGTGTTGATACTTGATTTATTATTATATATGAATTTACATTAATTTGGGTATAAATTATATGTTTGTTCATTGATCGGTGCATAGGTCGATGCCTATCTAAAGTTTTTGAATCTATCCTCAACAGGAAGATTCTTAAACATCTATCACTTCACAACCTTCTATCTGATCGCCAGTATGGGTTCCGTCAAGCCCGCTCTACTGGTGATCTTCTGGCTTTCCTTACTGAGTATTGGTCATCCTCTTTTAGAGATTTTGGTGAAACTTTTGCTGTTGCCTTGGACATATCAAAAGCTTTTGATAGAGTCTGGCACAAAGCTTTGATTTCCAAACTACCCTCCTACGGCTTCTATCCTTCTCTCTGTAACTTCATCTCAAGTTTCCTTTCTGAACGTTCTATTGCTGCTGTGGTAGACGGTCACTGTTCTTCTCCTAAATCTATTAACAGTGGTGTTCCTGAAGGGTTCTGTCCTGTCGCCCACTCTCTTCTTATTATTCATTAATGATTTTCTTAACCAAACTTCTTGTCCTATCCACTCCTACGCTGATGATACCACCCTGCACTTCTCCACGTCTTTTCATAGACGTCCAACCCTTCAGGAGGTAAACATATCACGCAGGGAAGCCACAGAACGCTTGACTTCTGATCTTTCTAAAATTTCTGATTGGGGCAGAGCAAACTTGGTATTGTTCAATGCCTCAAAAACTCAATTCCTCCATCTATCAACTCGACACAACCTTCCAGACAACTATCCACTTTTCTTCAATGACACTCAACTGTCCCCCTCTTCTACACTGAACATCCTCAGTCTGTCTTTTACTTATAATCTGAACTGGAAACTTCACATCTCATCTCTAGCTAAAACAGCTTCTATGAAGTTAAGTGTTCTGAGACGTCTCCGCCAGTTTTTCTCACTCCCCCCCCCAGCTGCTAACTCTGTACAAGGGCCTCATCCGTCCATGTATGGAGTATGCTTCACATGTCTGGGGAGGTTCCACTCATACTGCTCTTCTAGACAGGGTGGAATCAAAAGTTTTTCGTCTCATCATCTCCTCTCCTCTAACTGACTGTCTTCAGCCTCTCTCTTACCGCCGCAATGTTGCATATCTTGCTGTCTTCTACCGCTATTTTCATGCTAACTGCTCTTCTGATCTTACTAATTGCATGCCTCCCCTCCTTCCGCGGCCTCGCTGCACAAGACTTTCTTCTTTCTCTCATCCCTATTCTGCCCACCTCTCTAACGCAAGAGTTAACCAGTATTCTCAATCATTCATCCCTTTCTCTGGTAAACTCTGGAACTCCCTGCCTGCTTCTGTATTTCCACCTTCCTATGACTTGAATTCCTTCAAGAGGAAGGTTTCAAGACACTTATTCATCAATTTTTGACCACTGCTTTGACCCTTTTATGGGACTGGCATTTCAGTGGGCAATTTTTTTTATTAGATTTTTGTTGCCCTTGGCCAGTGTCCTTCCTACATAAAAAAAAAAATAAATAAATAAATAAATAAAAAATAAGCTGTGCCTGACACGTCATTGTTGCCTGCGTGTTTGCCACGTCGGCAGGCGAAACAGATGTTTGGGTTCACCGCTGTTATTAAACTCAATACACCATAAGACTCGAGCTGTTTGATAGCCCCCATGTGTTGCTCCACCTCGCGAGTTATTTTCACCGGTTTCTCCTCCTATGGGACTTGTGTGGGAGGAACATTCACACCACACTGCAGTATGTCAAAATTTACGAGTTGGATTCAAGGAATGGCCATGAGTAGCTGAGTCACAATATATATAACATGTTACCTGGAAAAGCCCAGTACATTATCAATGACGCAGATCTCAGGTACATTATGAGTTCATCACACAAAGTAAGGAGGAACGTCCTAGTTTATAAAGGTTATCTTTCCTCTTAGGATATTTATGAAAGCCAAAAAAGGATAAACCCTTATTCCATGTGTAAATATTTGAACAGTACATTGCTGAGTATGATCAAATACCCATCTTGGCAACGTATAAACGAATAAAAAGCTGCGTGAGTCGACACTAGCATAACTCCCCACGTTCAGTTCAGTGTTTTATCCCTCTGGCCGCGGCGGTACTGCGTTCGTGCGGCGACCAGCTCGCCCATTAGAGTGGATGGTCTTCTTACTATAGAGAGTCTTTGGTCCTTTACCAAAGGAGTATTGTCCCTGACAATACCCACAAATTCACACTAGTCACTCGAGTCTTGGCAGCTGTGGAAAGCGGACGTGTGTTCCCGGTTTGCATTCTTGCCCTTCTTCCTTGCCTGTGTCACGGGGTGCTGTGCTCCCTCTGGGTTGAAGCATCCAAACTCTGCCAAGACACTGTAGTAGTGGCTGCCCTCAGCGTTCCTGGCACACTCAGACACAGGGTTTGTCACCGCTTGTTGTTATTGTTGAATGACATTCACTTTTCACCCGTTTAGAAAGCGCACGCCAGTACGAAGCCGAATCATTGAAGAGGTATCATCGCAAGATAGCCCATGATTGTGTCCCACAGTGGGAAAGCATGCTCCTGGGCCATAGGGATGCTGTTAATCAGGTCACAAATCCCACTGGGGCACAGATGGAGTGTTACACAGGCTAGTTGTTCGATCTCTGTAGGTACAATGCTAAGATGCGAAGAGTCAAAATAAAGAATCGAGGCTCAAGGGGGAGGGGGAGGAGGTAAAGAAAGGAAAATTGAATCGATAGAAATTCTGTGTACTAAGCAAGTCTATGTAACCAAAGCTTTTGGCACTTATGATGGTTTTGCCATCTTTCCTCAATGAGGAACATGCTGACGAAGTTTTTGTAAATAAAGTCAAAGATGAGCTGTCAATGGTTTTACAACAGTTTTCCCTCCAGAACTTAAAGTTACAAAAAAAGTGTTATTGTAACAATAATTGATGATATAATTTACAGCTGATGGGAGGACGAGATTGGGGATGAGCTGCTTCTCCGGAACAGCTGGATGGAAGATTACCTACTTGCTGTATATAAGTTCCCTAACTCTTCAACTTTAAAGATAGCTTTTTTCTAAAAGAACACTAACAAAGAAATCCACTACACAGGGACTTCTTACCTTCAAAATGAGAATCCCACTGCTTGACAAAGCGTAAAACCTATCTTTCTGTCAATTATTGCATGAGATGGTACTGCTTAGAGACACAACACCAGAGACTACCCCAAAGGCAAGAAATACAAAATTTGCTCTTAGTGCAGCAAAGATGGTCACTTCTGGCATCAATGCCATAAGAAAATTAAAACTTGTATCAACTGTGGAAGCAACCACTGTAGTATGGCCATGAAGTATCCCAAAAAGGAAAACTATATCAAAGGAAAAAGGAAAGGTAAAGTAGAAAGGTCAAAATTAAAGTACTCAGAGGTCACTCGAACGGGACCACAAACCACACTAATACTTTCATCATGTCCATCATTAAACAAATCACGAGAAGAAATTCTTAAGATAAACATCTGTGTAGCACATGCACATTACAGAAATTTTGTAAACCATGTGACTTATGCTACAGAATTAAACGGAATTCTAAGAACCAATAAACTCCCCAACATTATTGTTACTGACACTCCCAATCTGACAAAATACTAAGAAATACATCAGAACACCAACCTACTCACACTGACATACAAAACCAAGAAAAGACAAAATTGAACACGTATCTACACTAAAGGAGACACTGCGGTAGAAAACTTAGAAGAGGCCTATGGAAATTTCCACTTGTATCACGCACAAATATCAAGTCGTTATTGGTTTGTGTTGTGATTTGTATATAAATTGTAAATTCATATTGAAGGGTAATTAAGGTTAATCTTATACAGACTAAATATTAGTTTTTTTTTTTTTTTCAAATAAATAAAAGAGTGACAAGAAAATAGCGGAATGCTTAAAGCTTTTCTTTTTGATATGGCAAGCTGGGAACCCAGGAGACAGCGAGTCTGCCTGCCTCGCCGAATCGCCAGTGGTCGCCACCCATACGCCAACAGAGGAACAGTCCTATTAAAATCGCATTCTCGCCACTCTACCTGTTGCCTTTAATTAGATTCGCCAGGTTAAGAGGAACTTAGAAGCTCGGAACCATTGGATAATACCAAAGATTATCTTATTTTATGTCTTAGATACGGAAACCTCGATCAGCCGCTGGCCTGGAACCCAGTAACTGCAACTCACTGGATCAAACCACAGCTAAGTTATCAGTTATTTATAATTATATTTAGTGATGGCTTCTGTGATTGTGTTAACTGGGACACACTTGGGTCAATGATAAGGTCATATATTTCCCACAACCCCTACAGAGGCAAAATAAGTGGATTTACAGTTATAAACTACTAATGAAAGAGGATGGCATCAGGATAACTTTACTTATGATGACTTGCTTCATGGATTCATTCGCAACACTTATAATTGGACATTTAATGATAAACGTCTTTTTTCTGACTACATAAAACTTAAAATGATATACAAAGCTGAATTAAAACTGATAGACTGTTGATCACAGATAAAGAATCTTTTAAGAAAATAAGATCGGGAAACACCGCTAATTCGGTATAATTTCAGTATAATGTATGCAAAATTAATTCAACACAATAACGATTATGGCTCTGCTTTAGCCGTTAAACATCATATTAGATACAAATTTTACAATGATTTTGATAATTCCTGCCAATTAGGGACAATTCCGGGGAACTGGTGCAACACATTACTCGTATTCCTAACCGTATTGGAGAATATGCCCAATATTCTTGACCTTTTCCTAACCTCTAATTCTTCTGCTTATGCTGTTACTCTATCTCTCCGTTGGGCTCCTCCGATCACAATGTCATATCTGTATCTTGCATTATTGCTCCAGTCCCTCCTCAGGATCCCCCAAAGCGGATCTGCCTCTGGCGTTTTGCCGCTGCTCGGTGGGGTTAACCTGAGGAGGTATTATGCTGATTTTCATCGGAATGATTGCTGCTTCCGTGTCATAGATCCATCCCGGTGTGCTGAGCGCATAGCGAGGTTAGCAAAGTTAAAGGCTAGATCACCAGGGAGGTCAGAGAAGGGAGAGGAAAGCCAAAAGCTGGTGCTGAGCATTTAACTCTCCAAAAATGGAAATCCCCGCAAAAGGGAAGAGGGTCAGAATATGCTCCACTTTGGAAGTTAAATAGTCAAAGAATTTCTTACAGTCAGAGGAGTTAGGTGAGAGATATACAGTACAGATATATTTAGTTTGAGAGTGACTTTGTAGTCGTAGCCAGATGGTGGAGAACTCGGAAGATTCAAGAGCGTGGGCTCGAGCAGGTTAAGTATATTATAATATTAAAGTTATACTTGGCGCTGGTCAGACCTCATCTAGACTACGCTGTGCAGTTCTGGTTCCCACAGTACAGGAAAGATATAGGTCTATTAGAATCACTACAGAGGAGAATGACTAAAAGGATACAGGGGATGAGAAGTATTCCTTACGAGGCGAGATTGAAGCTGTTAAATTTACATTCTTTAGAGAGACGTAGGTTAAGAGGGGACCTGATAGAAGTCTTTAAGTGGTATAAGGGTTATAACAAGGGGGAGGTAGGCAAAATTCTTAGGATCAGCAACCAGGGTAGAACAAGAAATAACGGATACAAGCTTGAAAAATTTAGGTTTAGGAAGGAGATAGGAAAAAATTGGTTCTCAAATAGAGTGGTAGGTGAGTGGAACGGACTCAGTAATCATGTTGTTAGTGCTAGGACACTAGAGAGCTTTAAGAGAAGATTAGACAAGTTTATGGATGGGGATAATAGATGGAAATAGGTAGGTATATTTCATACAGGGACTGCCACGTGTAAGCCTGGTCGCTTCTTGTAGCTTTCCTTATTTCTTATGTTCTTATGTTCTTATGTTCTTATGTTGCGCTCATAGACGCAACATCCAGCTTTGGATTGTAAATGAAGATAGAGAAAGTAGGAGGGAACAGAAAAGGGGCTACTGTCAGTTACCTCAGACACCTGAGTTTCAGTGAGGAAAAGAATATGTGGTTTAGTAGAGGTGAGTTGGTGTTCTACAGATTGAAAATTAGTTCTAAGACCGCGAATGTTGCAGAAGTTAATAAGGAAAAGTTAAGACACTTAAAGTCAATACCAAAAGAGCAGTCCGACCTGGGGATGTTTGTGGTCCCCTCCCCAGATGGGGACTCCGAGGCTGGTGAAGGAGTCGCCAAAATTTTAAATTTTGGGTGAAGGGACTGTGTGTAATTAGGTGCTTGTAGTTTTGCGTAAAGGAAGAGGCTGTGACTGCCTCCTTGTGTTGTGAGACACAAAAGGAAAAGTTCAGTGAGCTGGGTTTAATGATACGTTCACAGCATCCCCTGATCCAGTACTTTAGACCTCACTGGGAGTAATTATCGTTTCGGCAGGTGCCTACCGCCTCCCCCTTTACATCAAGTATGTCTACATTCACCCTGTTTCTAAAAAGGGTGAACATTCCAATTCCTCAAACTATTACTTTAGTTTCCTATTACTTTAATTTCCTGCCTTTCTAAAGTTTTTGAATATGTTCTCAAAAGAAAGATTCTTAAATATCTATCGCTTCACGATCTTCTGTCTGATCGCCAGTATGAGTTCCGTCTAGGCAGATCTAGTGGTGATCTTCTGGTTTTCCTTACTGATTCTTGGTCATCCTCTTTTAGGGATTTTGAAGAAACTTTTGTTGTTGCCTAAGACATACCAAAATATTTCGTTAGAGCCTGGCACAAAGCTTTGACTTCCAAACAACCCTCCTACGGCTGCTATTCCTCTCTCTGTAACTTCATCTCAAGTTTCCTTTCTGACCGTTCTGTTGCTACTGTGGTAGACTGTCACTGATCTCCTAAATCCATTAACAACGGTATTTTGTTCTATAGGGTTCTGTACTGTCACCTATCCTCTTCCTATTATTCATCCTTGTAAACTAAACTTCTTGTCCTATCCATTCCTACACTGATGATACCATCCTCCACTTTTCCAAGTCTTTTCGTAGACATCCATCCCTTCCAGAAGTAAAGAGTTCACGCAGGAAAGCCACAAAACACCTGACTTCTGATCTCTCTAAAATCTTTGATTGGGGCAGTACAATCTTCAGTATTAATCAGTGCCTCAAAAAATCAATTTCTCTATCTATCAACTCGACACAACTTTCCAGACAACTATCCCCTCTTCTTCAGTGACACTCAAGGGCTCCCCTCTTCTACACTGAACTTTCTCGGTCTGTCCTTTACTTATAATCTAAACTTAAAACTACCCATCTCGTCTCTAATTGAAACAGCGCCTATGAAGTTACACGTTATAAGTCGTCTACGCTAGTTTTGTTTTTTTTTCTCACTCGCCAGCTGTTAACTCTTTACAAGCGCCTTATCTGTCCATGTATGGAATATGCTTCACATATCTGGGGAGGTTCCACTCATACCCCACTTTTAGAAAGGGTGAAATCAAAAGCTTTTCGTTTTATCAGCTCTCTTCTAACTGACTGTCATCAGCCTCTCTCTCTCTCATCACCGCAGTATTACATCTGCTATCTTCTATCGCTATTTTCAGGGTAACTGCTCTCCTATTCTTCCTAACTGCATGCCTCCCCTCCTCCCACGGCTTCACTGCACAAGACCACCTTTCTCCCATTCCTATTCTGTCCGCCTCTCTAATACAAGAGCTAACTAGTATTCTTAATCATTCATTTCTTTCTCTGGTAAACCCTGAAACTTCCTCCTCTCTTTCCTATGATTTGAACTCTTTCAAAAGGTGTCAAGACATTTATCCATTAATCTATGACGACCGCATTTGACTCTGTTTGAGGGCCAACACATAATTTTGTTGCCCTGGCCGGTACCCCTTCTACATAATATATATATATATATATATATATATATATATATATATATATATATATATAGAGAGAGAGAGAGAGAGAGAGAGAGAGAGAGAGAGAGAGAGAGAGAGAGAGAGAGAGAGAGAGAGAGAGAGAGAGAGAGAGAGAGAGAGAGAGAGAGAGAGAGAGAGAGAGAGAGAGAGAGAGAGAGAGAGAGAATACAGTAAGTGAACATCAGAGGGTGCTGACCCATTGTTTTCTATTATGTCCCTCAGTGTGTGTGTGTGTGTGTGTGTGTGTGTGTGTGTGTGTGTGTGTGTGTGTGTGTGACACTAGCCCAGCAATTTTCTATCTGCTCAGTACCTCTGCGACCGTCATCCTGTGAGGATCACCACCACTACCACCACTGTCACTACCACCGTCACCTCCAATACTGATAATTATTCACAGTGATAACAACAAAACATGGATTGTTGACACAGAAACTTACCTTAAGTCAACTCTGGCGAAAGTAACTAGAATTAATTTCACGTGCCTACCAATAGTCCACACTTGCATCAAAGCGATGTAAACTATTGCTATCTGTTTCCTGCCATGAGTACTCTTATTAATGCTGCTGTCATCACAGTTACATCTGTTTGCATTATTGGCGCTGGTTCCGAAGTGGTACACAAAGGTGTACATTATATATATATATATATATATATATATATATATATATATATATATATATATATATATATATATATATATATATATATATATATATATATATATATATATATATATATATATATATATATATATATATATATATATATATATATATATATATATATATATATATATATATATATATATATATACATATATATATATATGTGTGTGTGTGTGTGTGAAGAAAATTGCAGTTTAGATAAGTGTAAGCGTGTTTTATTCAGAAATTTGTTGAAGTGAGTGTTCTTTGCAGGTCATGAGTGGAAGGGAAAGATTTGCTTGATAATCCAAATCATACCTAACATAAACATATAACAACGTCTAACAGCAAGTATGAGACCTGGGAGCTGGGTAGCTGTGACTTCTCTTCTTGTTCTTGTGTGTGGAGCTTTGTGTCGCGTGCGTAAGGGCCAAGGTAAGTGCAGAAAGAGAGAGAGAGAGAGAGAGAGAGAGAGAGAGAGAGAGAGAGAGAGAGAGAGAGAGAGAGAGAGAGAGATTTACTTTACGATAGAAAAAGAAAATAATGGTACTGTGTGTGTGTGTGTGTGTGTGTGTGTGTGTGTGTGTGTGTGTGTGTGTGTGTGCGCGCGTGTGTGTTATCTCGCATCTCCAGTCTTTGTGTATGTTTTTATGTATGTGTGTCTGTATGTATGCATGTATGTTCTCTCTCTCTCTTTCTTTCTCTCTCTCTCTCTCTCTCTCTCTCTCTCTCTCTCTCTCTCTCTCTCTCTCTCTCTCTCTCTCTCTCTCTCTCTCTCTCTCTCACTCACACACACACACACACACACACACATTACCTTAAAACGTCCCTGCTACCACCACTCCCCACCATAACCACCTTCACCACCACCACCACCAACACTATCGTGCCGTTCCACATCTGGCGCGGCGTCCTGCCTTAATTAATCACGCAGCCAAGTGTGAAGGCGGTAAATGTACAGGTGACATTTTTCTCCCATCCTTGGCACGCCTGTCTCGCCGGAGAACAAAGAACATCTGTTGTGCTGAGATGCGTACCGTTTTATACAGAGAGAGAGAGAGAGAGAGAGAGAGAGAGAGAGAGAGAGAGAGAGAGAGAGAGAGAGAGAGAGAGAGAGAATAACAACATATGAGCTTCTTGTATTAGAGCTATGGAAAGGAGTAGATTTATGGGGAAGAAAAAAGGTGTTGTGTTTTCTAAAATTACAACGTGAAGGGACAAAACATTTCCCACAGATGAAATAGGTGGAGGTGAGATGTATGCGTCACCTGCCAGGAGCCGCCGTTACCATCACGGCGCCACCACGACCATCACCACCACCACGCCGACCACTGTATCTACTGCTACCTCCACTCCTCGCACAAACAGGACAGCAACAGTGGGTCGCTTTTGTAAGTAAATTAAATAGTACTTGAATATATAGATAGGTAAGGATTATGTCGAATGTAATACTGTGTTTTCAATAAGTAAAATAAAAATAAATAGATAGATAAGAATTATGTAAAGTGTTATACTGTGCTTGTAAAACACTATCTGACTGATACTATTTCTGAGTGATACTATCTCAGATTCATTATATTTATCAAGAGTAGCGTTTAAGGAAAATCAATTCTGACTGATACCTTATGACTGATACTGTTTCTGACTGACACTTCCTGACTGGCACTGTTCCTGATTATGTGATAAAAATTAGTTTATGTTTGGCTACGTTTGATGAGGTTAGGTAACGTTTTATGTTAAACGTAAGTTTAACGGCGCCATTTCTATATAAGTATCTTATGTGGGATAGGTATGACTGATGCGATATAAAATTACTACACACACACACACACACACACACACACACACACACACACACACACACACACACACACACACACAATTCAATTCATTTATTGACCACAGTTACGGGTAATTATCTGTCGTTTAAGGAACAATGAAAATAACACGCAACAAAACTGTAATCCAAATTCTTTACGTAAGACTAATTATGATTTTAATTAAAACCTCTTGAAAAACAACTGAAAACGGCAAATTATCACATCCAGTTAATATGTTCTATATGGTTTTACACATATTTGCTATACCGAACTGGTTTGAGAATAAATCACTAATGTTGTTGAGGCACTATCTATCTATCTATCTATCTATCTATCTATCTATCTATCTATCTATCTATCTATCTATCTATATATATATATATATATATATATATATATATATATATATATATATATATATATATATATATATATATATATATATATATATATATATATATATATATATATATATATATATATATATATATCACGTAATTGCTGTGTCCTGGGACAGTGTTGTACATGCGTCTTGGTCTATACGAAATCTACACGAACCCAATCTCTCTTAGGGTGGTAAACACACACACACACACACACACACACACACACACACACACACACACATACACAGACAAATAGTTTATTGACCACAGTATACAGGTACATATACTTATTCATATTACATATATACTACATAAATGATAACTTAGAGCTGCTAAATGATCCATCAACAACTATGTAAGTATAATTGTAGTCCACACCTTATGCCTAATACATGAACAACTCCAGCCCTGACAATCTCTCTCTCTCTCTCTCTCTCTCTCTCTCTCTCTCTCTCTCTCTCTCTCTCTCTCTCTCTCTCTCTCTCTCTCTCTCTCTCTCTCTCTCTCTCTCTCTCTCTCTCTCTCTCTCTCTCTCTCTCTCTATCTATCTATCTATCTATCTCTATCTCTCTCTCTACACACACACACACACACACACACACACACACACACACACACACACACATGCGTTTCCCCTCCTTGCTGCAGTGTTCTCCATGGTGCGCATCGCAAACACCGGGTGCGTCGCGGACGGTTCTAGTGGTACTTGCTATACCGCCACGGAATGCCGCCAGCGAGGAGGCACCAGCATTGGATCCTGTGCTAGAGGCTTCGGCGTGTGTTGCTACAGTGAGTGCAGGTTTACTTGCTTGTTCGCTGGTACTTCTTTTTCTTCTCCTGAAACTCTGGATCTTATTCCGGTTCTTGTAATGGTTCTGATTATATATATATATATATATATATATATATATATATATATATATATATATATATATATATATATATATATATATATATATATATATATATATATATATATATATATATATATATATATATATATATATATATATATATATATATATATATATATATATATATATATATATATATATATATATATATATATATATATATATATATATATATATATATATATATATATATATATATTTTTTTTTTTTTTTTTTCTTCTTTCGTTTCCTCTCTTTGTCGTCTGTTTTTGTTTTCTTCTTTTTCTTCTGTTTTCTTCTTCATTTTCGCTATTTTGTTCTTCTCTTTCATTTTCTTTAGTTAATAGTTTTCTTCCTTTCTTTTCGTTTTTTTTTAAACTTCCTTCTGTTTCATCATCATCATCATCATCATCATCTTCTTCTTCTTCTTCTTCTTCTTCTTCTTCTTCTTCTTCTTCTTCTTCTTTTTCTCTTTTTCTCCTCCTCCTCCTCCCCTTTGCGTACATTAATCTCTTCTTCCCCAGTCCCCTTTTATTTCATTTATTTATTTTCCTTTTTTTTTTATCATAGTTTCCTCGTGTTTCAACAGAGGAAATAACCTGTGGAGACACGACGATGACCAACTGCACGTATCTGGTGAGCCCGGGCTACCCCTCCACCTACAGCGATGCCCTCACCTGCACCATGACTGTGTCCCGCTCGCCAGACGTCTGCCAGCTGCGCCTCGACTTTGAGACTTTCGAAACCTTCCCGCCAGACCAGTTTGGTGAGCACCCACATCACGTGTCTGTCTCATGCTTCACACCACACACCACTTCTTAACTACTCACTTCACCACACAGCACCATACCACGCATCTCTTCATTACAACACCACTTTATCATAATGCCACCACTTCACATTCCCAGACACCATCACCTCAGAAATAAAGATAGATATGTTTATTGACCACAAGTTTGTTATATATAAATATTTATTAATAATATCATAAATTGCATAGCCATGTATACCGCATAGTAAATTACTAGTCTTGCTATTTAATTGTCCACATAAGTTAATTGAAATATGTGTACATCCACATTGAAACAAATCATAACATAAGCAAACGAATAATATAATATCTTTAGTTCAGGGTGTACGAGTAGTCATGAATCATGTATAAGTATGGAACACCTTTGCTTGCAATATTGCTTAGTTTGGCCATGAACTGATCTAAGCTATCAAACACAAAGCAATTATGAATACCCTGTGTTACTGGACACAACTATAATAAATACATGTCAGTCTGTGTGGCCCCGCATGACACAAGCGCTCCCTCGTTGATAGTATGCCTCAATCGCGTCTATTCCATCGGTCGGTCTCCACAACCAAAGCATATCCAGTTATCCAAAATCATACACCACCTCCTCACTTCAACACATCACACACCGCTTCATCACAACACCATTTCAGCATAACACTGCAGCACTCACCACTTTATTTCACCTTTTCATCACAACACCACTCTTCACCGCACTACATAGAACTTTATATTCATACCACCACTTCATCATAAAGCCATTTCACTTCACGCTCCAAGACACCAACACTTCACACACCACCACACTACGCACCACCCACTCATTTACCACCTCACGCACCATTACCTTTCACTTCACTGCCCCACACAACACTTCACACTATCTCCTCACGTCATGTCACACACCACTAGCTTCTCACACCACCCCACACACCACACTAACCCACACTAACACGCTACATACCACAACTTCACTTATACCGTCTCTCACCCACGCATCATCACCTCTCACACCACTTCTTTTTTATTTTATTTTATTTATTTATTTATCTATTTTTCATCTACATGCCTCCTTCACAAAACCGTTAGGAAAAAAATTCATCTTTTGTGTCTGTGGTGGTCTGGCGCGGGTGTTCTTGATGGTCTGGTGGAGTGGCAGGTGGGTTTCCTTTGCGGTTCTTTGATTTGCTGAAACGCTCGCCCCTCTGTTAATCATAAAACATGTTTCTCTGCGCTGCATAAAACTAGAGGAACTTTAACATGTCAGTGAAAGGAGAGATGGTTGACTATAGCAATTAGTCTCATAGCATTCAAAAAGGACTTAAGCCTACAGCAGCCAGTTGAAAGGTGAAGGAGCTCTCGCTCTCACCGTCTGCGAGCAGCTCAAGCAATGGGAACCTCTGGAAGCAAACTGTATATTGAATGTAATATAATGCTTAATCTCGTTTATTCAATTAATTGTTCAAATACACATACCTCAATCATCGTGTGATCCTGGTATAATTTATGGTGAAACCATTTTCATGTAATGGAAATTGCAAATTGGTGGATATCATTAATTTATGGCTGTTATTCATTCCTCATTTTAAAAACTTAGGTTCAGCAGCTCATCCCTACTAAAACTAAGGCAATGATTTAGTAGTTATTGCAGTTAACTTTTTAGCTGGATGTATCCACCACTGCATACAGCTTATCACTTAATACTTTACTCAATCCTTTTTCCTTTGTGGGCCAAACCAAAAGGATTACGTCACCTCATTTATTTGACAATCTCCACACACACACCCTCTATCAGTCTCAGCTCAGTCTTTCTAATGAACGGACGTGTTTAGTGACCAGTGACCTGACGCTAATATAGCTGGCTAGTGTAGACATGGCGCCTTCTGTTACTGAGTCGTCTGGTTGTGTTAGTTCTCCTGTTCTCGAGGCCTTCGTTGCGAAGGTCTCAGAGGTGGAGGCTGAGTTCCATCGAAGGATCTCGGAGGTGCAGGCTGAGTTTCGTGAGAGGATCTCAGACCTGAAGGCTGAGTTCTGTGAGAGGATCTCAGCACCTGTGGGAGGGTTGTGCCCCACCGTCATCCTACCTAGTAAGGCGACGGGGGAGCAGAAGTCGGTTGTGTTTAGGGGAGCCAAGAGGGTGAAGGTCCTCAGGGCGCCTTGCGTGGAGACGAAGAATTCTTTCAGTGTGATGGAGGAAGTGAAGGAGATGGAGGTGGACATGGCGGGAGGAGACAAGAAGGAGGGGGCAGACGCAGTTACTCTAACACAAGGTAGAGTGCTTGTGTTTGGTGATAGTCAGGTTAGGCACTTAGATAGTGCGTTCTGTACTAGAGATAGGAAGCGTAGGTCGAGGGTGTGTTTGCCGGGGGCCGGGATAGGGAAGATAGCTGATAGGCTAGACACGTTCTTGGAAAAAGATGGGACCAAGCCCATTGTTTTTCTCAGCGGGGGAGAGAATGACCTTGGTAAGGTCAGGAGTGATGAAATTTTCGGGAGGTTTCGACAGGGTTTGGACAGGATTAGGGACAAAGGAGGGATCCTTGTGGTGTGTGGTGTCTCGCCGAGGAGGGGAGTTGGTGCTGAGTGGCTGTCCAGGGCTATTACTCGTACATTGACCCAAGGGCTTGCGAATCATTGTAAGAGTAATGGATGGACGTTCATCGACAACTGGGACCTCTTCTACGGTAGGGACACCATGTACGTCAGGGATGGAATGCATTTATCACGCCAGGGTGTTCGTGTTTTGGCCGGAACACTCGAGCGGGAGGTAACTGCACTCCAGCGCTTTTTTCGTTAGTCGGGAGGGAAGAAGGGGTTGTGAGGTGAAAACGAAGGACAAATTAGTTAAATCTAGAAAAGTAACTAGCTCAGCGAAGGTGAGAAATAGCTTAAGTGTTTACTACACAAATTGTAGAAGTATTTTGAATAACATAGACTTGCTTAGATGAATAGCGTGTGTAGAAAAATTTGCTTTAAGTGAAACTTGGTTAGATATGTCAGGAAAAGTATTTAATCCAGAGGTTAAGATAGATGGTTATACACTGTTCTATAAAGATAGGGAAAAAGGAGAGGAGGAGGCGTCGCGTTATACGTTAGGGACACATTACAGTGTTGTATTAACAGTAAAATCTAAACAGATAACAAAATAGAGTCGATATGGGTAGATACTAAGGAAGGATCACAGTCAGAAATACTGGGATTAGTGTACAGGTCACCGACCAGTACAAAGGAAATTAACACCTCACTGTGGCAGGAAATAAATAGAGCAGGCAGGTGCAGTCAAGTATGTGTGGTAGGAAATATGAATTTTAGGAATATCGAGTGGAGTCTGATGGTGGGAAACAAGCAAGCAGAGGACTTTCTTAAGGTAATTCAGGATAATAAAAAAAAAAAAACAAGTAGTCGTAGAATCCACAAAGGGGAACAATATTCTAGATTTAATTCTTACTAACAGGAAGGAAGCAATCACGCAGGTAGAGGTTGGAGGCCAGCTAGGTAACAGTGACCATAGGGAAACTAGATACAATTTAAAATGGGAAGAAACTTTTAGAAGCAAAAACACTAGTAAATTACCTGACTTTAGGAGAGCAGATTTTGAGGCATTAAAAAGGCACCTCCAAGTAGATGACTGGCAACGGTTGCAGGGTGAGGTCAGGTCCGGGACGGAGTTGAGAGAGATAAGATAAGATGAGAGAGGTGAGGTGAGGTGTGAGGGTGCAGTACAAGAGGAGGGAAGATGTGTCCGGAAGAGGCGGAGGAGAGAGGGAGGGGGAGATAGGTATGAGTATGTTGGAAGGTCAGATCATGCTGAAATGGGAATGGGGTGTAGAGGATGGTAGGGGCCGAGATGAGGGGATAAGGTGAAGTGAACGTAGATGAATTGTATAAATATTTTGCAGATAAAGTTCATACAGGTCAGTTAGCAAACACTCCGTATGGAGCAATAATATCACAGAAAAATGACCCTAAACATTATATAGGGCGGAAGAGAAGTATATATAAGAGACTAAGGGCAGGTGAAGAAGTTTTAAGGCCACAATATAATGAATTAGTTAGAACAGTCAGGAGGTTAACGAGGAAAGCTAAGGGCAATTATGAATTAAAGGTAGCCAACAAGGCAAAGACGGACCCCGACGGATTTTATCAAGTACACAGGACAAAGAATAAGGATACTATAGGTCCATTAAAGGCAGCAGATGGGGAGCTGGTTAGTTCTGGGGAGAACATTAGTAGAATTCTGAATGACTATTTTTTAACTGTCTTTACCCAGGAAAATATGCAGGATATGCCAAATAATGAACAGGTGTTTAGAGCAGATGAGAATGAGAAGCCGACATATTTCCATAACTAAGGAGATAGTGGAACAGAAGATAGATAGGCTAAGAAGTTCAAGACATCAGGACCAGATGAAATATATCCCAGAGTACTTAGGGAATGCAAAGAGGTTATTAGTGAGCTGTTAGTTTCTGTCTTTAGGAAATCACTTGAGTCAGGTGAGGTATCAGTAATGTGGAGGCAGGCTAATGTAGTACCCGTCTTTAAGAGAGGAGATAAGACTTTAGCGTCTAACTATAGACCTGTCAGCTTAACTTCAGTTGTACGTAAAATATTGGAGTCAATAATAGCGAGGAACATTAGGGAACATTTAGACAAACATAACTTGATAAACCAGTCACAGCATGGCTTCACGAAGGGGAAGTCTTGCCTGACAAACTTGCTAAGTTTTTACAGTAAAGTGTACGAGGCAGTAGATAATGGTGATAGTTATGACATCTTATATCTGGACTTTAGTAATGCATTTGACAAGGTACCCCATCATAGGCCCCTGAGAAAGGTTAGTGTACACGGGGTAGATGGGAAGATGTAAGGCTGGATAAGGTCATGGCTTAGCAACAGGGGACAAAGACTTGTAATAAACGGCTGGAAGATCCAAGTGGGGTCATGTAATTAGTGGGGTGCCACAGGGATCAGTATTAGGGCCATTGTTATTTCTAATATATATCAATGACTTGGATAGTGCAATTAGTAGTGATGTTAGTAAATTTGCGAATGACACAAAGATAGGTAGATTAATTAGATCAGAATCGGATGCCATCGACTTGCAGGCAGTTTTAGATAGAATGAATGAATGGAGGGACAGATGGTAAATGTATATTTGTTTATATATATATATATATATATATATATATATATATATATATATATATATATATATATATATATATATATATATATATATATATATATATATATATATATATATATATATATATATATATATATATATATATATATATATATATATATATATATATATATATATATATATATATATATATATATATATATATATATATATATATATATATATATATATATATATATATATATATATATATATATATATATATATATATATATATATATATATATATATATATATATATATATATATATATATATATATATATATATATATATATATATATATATATATATATATATATATATATATATATATATATATATATATATATATATATATATATATATATATATATATATATATATATATATATCAACAAATGCAAAATACTTAGCGTCGGCAGAGGAAACCCACACAGTAGGTACACATTAAACAACAAAACTCTGGTAGGTACAGAGTACGAGAAAGATTTAGGTGTTATAGTTAGCTCTGAACTCCGTCTAGGAAAACAATGCTTAAAGGCCAGAAACAGGGGAAATAGGATACTAGGATTCATTTTTAGGAGTGTTAAAAGTAGAAGGCAGGAAGTAATATTAAAGTTATACTTGGGGCTGGTCAGACCTCATCTAGACTACGCTGTGCATTTCTTGTCCCCACATTACAGGAAAGATATAGGTCTATTAGAATCAGTACAGAGGAGAATGACTAAAAGGATACAGGGGATGAGGAGTATTCCTTAAGAGGCGAGATTGAAGCTGTTAAATTTACATTCTTTAGAGAGACGTAGGTTAAGAGGGGACCTGATAGAAGTCTTTAAGTGGTATTAGGGTTATAACAAGGGGAATGTAAGCAAAATTCTTAGGATCAGCAACTAGGATAGAACAATAAATAACGGGATCAAGCTTGAAAATATTAGGTTTAGGAAGGAGATAGGAAGAAACTGGTTCTCAAATAGAGTGGTAGATGAGTGGAACTGACTCAGTAATCATGTTCTTAATGCTAGAACATTAGGGAGCTTTAAGAGAAGATTAGACGGGTTTATGGATTTGGATAATAGATGGAAATAGGTAGGTATATTTCATACAGGGACTGCCACGTGTAAGCCTGGTCGCTTCTTGCAGCTTCTCTTATTTCTTATTTTCTTATGTTCTATCCTGCACCCGAAGCTAAGACCAGTGACTTTAGGTGAGTTAAGTCTTTGATGCTTGATCCCTAATCAGTGTGCACCTCATAGAACGGCGCCCATTGCGTTCACCCTTACCTCCCAACAGGAGTGTGTAGCGAGGACCAGTTTACGGTGGACGGCGAGAGAAAGTTTACTTATCTGTGTGGAACTGCTCCTGCAAACTGGCACTGTGAGTTTACTGCATTGTTGTTGTTGATGTTGTTGTTGTTGTTGTTGTACCCAACATACATACCGTACGTATGTATGAACTGTGAGAGAAAGCAAGCAGGGTTTCCCTCTCGTGCAGATTAATTAAAACTGAATTAAGCTTTGGTAAGAAGACTGAAATAACTGCATTTCTGTGACTATTCTGATCGTAATGGTGGAAAAGTTGTGTGTTACTATAACAAAATTTATCAAGAGAAGCATGAAATGTAGTATGAAATCGTAACATAAAACATCACAAATGCACACACACACACACACACACACACACACACACACACATATATATATATATACGTATATATTATATATATATATATATATATATATATATATATATATATATATATATATATATATATATATATATATATATATATATATATATATATATATATATATATATATATATACATATATATACATATATATATATTTATATATATATATATATATATATATATATATATATATATATATATATATATATATATATATATATATATATATATATATATATATATATATATATATATGTATATATCTTTTTTTTCTCTTTTTTTTCTTTTGTTTTCTTTTCTTTTTATGTAAAAAAGGAATCTGGCCCAGAGCAACAAAAACACTCTGGAAAAAAAAAAAGTCCATTGAAGGTCACAGGCCACAAAAAGTGTAGTCAGATAGCATTGCTTTGCTGATATAATCGTAATTCTGAGGCTGTATTTATCTAATGGGACACATATCCCAAACCACACCAGCCAGGAAGTGCCCCACGGTAATCACTCGCTTACCAACTAGTGATCGCTGCGGCTTGTGTTCTTTAATCAGGCAACCGTGACTCCGCCTCCCCCACCAATCCTCAAAAATGGCTTTCTTTTCTCTCCTAATTGCACGTAATTACCGGAATTCTCATTAGGAATTCACCAGTGTACGAAAACTATGCAATTACATTCATGTTCTTTTAAGACTCTGCGTATGCCGGAGAAAATATTCGGCTCCAGTTCTGAAAAGTACTGTCTTTAAAGGTCACAGAGTTGACTATTCGGTCTCTCGTGTTGTGTGTGTGTGTGCGTGTGTGTGTGTGTGTGTGTGTGTGTGTGTGTGTGTGTGTGTGTGTGTGTGTGTGTGTGTGTGTGTGTGTGTGTGTCTGTGTTAATGGTGCAGAGTCGTTGTTAAACTAACTAAACTCTTTAAAATCTTAATAAATTTCAACAGTCTTTTCAAAGTATTTGAGATCAGGCGCCAAAGTATTTTAGTTTTAGAGAATCCAGTTCCGGGCGCAGTTTGTTTACTGTAAATGCTTGAGACTTTGAATGGTGATTTAATGATTCTAGTGACAGTTTAGCAAGGATTGTTCACCAGCAATATATATATATATATATATATATATATATATATATATATATATATATATATATATATATATATATATATATATATATATATATATATATATATATATATATATATATATATATATATATATATATATTTTTTTTTTTTTTTTTTTCTTATGTAGGGGGGACACTGGCCAAGGGCAACAAAAATCCAATAAATAAAAATGCCCACTGAAATGCCAATCTCATAAAAAGGGTCAAAGCAGTAGTCAGAAACTGATGGATAAATGTCTTGAAACCTCCCTCTTGAAGAAATTCAAGTCATAGGAAGTGGAAATACAGAAGCAGGCAAAGAGTTCCAGAGTTTACCAGAGAAAGGAATGAATGATTGAGAATACTGGTTAACTCTTGCATTAGAGAGGTGGACAGAATAGAGGTGAGAGAAAGAAGAAAGTCTTGAACAGCTAGGCCGCGGGAGGAGGGGAGTCATGCAGTTAGCAAGATCAGAAGAGCAGTTAGCATGAAAATAGCGGTAGAAGATAGCTAGAGATGCAACATTGCGGCGGCGAGAGAGAGGCTGAAGACAGTCAGTTAGAGGAGAGGAGTTGATGAGACGAAAAGCTTTTGATTCCACCCTGTCTAGAAGAGCAGTATGAGTGGAACCCCCCAGACATGTGAAGCATACTCCATACATGGACAGATAAGGCCCTTATACAGAGTTAGCAGCTGAGGGGGGGGGGTGAGAAAGACTGGCGGACGCGTCTCAGAACACCAAACTTCATAGAAGCTGTTTTAGCTAGAGATGAGATGTGAAGTTTCCAGTTCAGATAAAGTTCAGTAAAGTTCAGAAAAGGGGGACAGTTGAGTGTCATTGAAGAAGAGGGGATAGTTGTCTGGAAGGTTATGTCGAGTTGATATATGGGGGAATTGAATTTTTGAGGCATTGAACAATACCAAGTTTGCTCTGCCCCAATCAGAAATTTTAGAAACATCAGAATCTATCCTATTGAGGATGGATTCAAAAACTTTATGTAGGCAGGAAATTAAAGCAATAGGACGGTAGTTTGAGGGATTATAACGGTCACCCTTTTTAGGAACAGGCTGAATGTAGGCAAACTTCCAGCAAGAAGGAAAAGTAGATGTTGACAGACAGAGCTGAAAGAGTTTGACTAGGCAAGGTGCAAGCACGGAGGCACAGTTTCGGAGAACAATAGGAGGGACCCCATCAGGTCCATAAGCCTTCCGAGGATTTAGGTCAGCAAAGGCATGGAAAACATCATTGCGAAAAATTTTAATAGGTATCATGAAGTAGTCAGAGGGTGGAGGAGAGGGAGGAACAAGCCCAGAAAATATATATATATATATATATATATATATATATATATATATATATATATATATATATATATATATATATATATATATATATATATATATATATATATATATATATATATATATATATACACTACTACTAGAGATATTACTACTGCTACTGTTGCTGCTGCTACAATTATAAATACATCTACTACTACAACTAACACTATAATTACTACTGATACATCAACAATCACTACAACTACTATTTTTTTTTTTTTTACGTCAGGATTCCCTATTACATCAGAGCTAGGACGGTGCCTCCTAACGAAGGACTTTGGTTTCGGGATCTAAGGAGCGATTACCCAGATTGGATGCTCTTCATAAACACGGACAT
>NC_087187.1:13939809-14052309 GCF_035594125.1 Scylla paramamosain
GAGAGAGAGAGAGAGAGAGAGAGAGAGAGAGAGAGAGAGAGAGAGAGAGAGAGAGAGAGAGAGAGTATACTATCCTTATCACTAAGTACATTGTATTTATTAAACTTCGTGTAGTTTCAGATCGGTTTCTAGAAAATTAGGTTGTATCAATTTTAAACTTTTCATACATTTTTTTTATCCTTTATCTTTTTGCTCACTTTCTCTTGTGACAGTCAAAGATAATCCTATATTTTTTTTTCTTTTATGAAAAAGTGTCACTGGCCAAGAACAATAAAATTATGAGGAAAAAAAAAAGTGCCGAATAAGAAAGCCAGATGACGGAGGATAAGTGTCTTGAAACCTTCCTCTTAAAAGAGTTCGAGTCATAGGAAGAAAGAAATAGTACAGAAGCAGGCAGGGAGTTACAGGGTCTACCAGAGAAAGGGATGAATGATTGAGAATACTGGTTAACTTTTGCATTAGAGAGGTGAACAAAATAGGAATAAGAGAAAGAAGAAAGTCTCGTGCAGTTAGGCAGCGGGAGGAAGAGTGGCATGTAGTTAGCAAGATCAGAAGAGCAGTTAGCATGAAATTAGCAGTAGAAGATAACAAGATATGCAACATTACGGCGATGAGAGAGATGCTGAAGTTAGTTAGAGGAGAGGAGTTGATAAAACGATTGACTCCACCCTATCTTAAAGAGCGGTGTGAGTGGAACCCTCCATACATGACATGCATACTCCATACATGGACGGATAAGACCCTTGTACTGAGTTAGCTGCATGGATGGAGGGCAGAAAAACTGGCAGAGATGATCCAGAACACCTAAAAATTCATAGAAGATGTTTTAGCTAAAGATGAAATGTGAAGATTCCAGTTTGGATTATAAGTAGTTGGCAGATCGAGGATTTTCAGTGTAGAAGATGGGAACAGTTTAGTATCATTGAAGAAGAGTGGATAGTTTTCTGGAAGATTGTGTTGAGTTGATAGATGGAGGAATTGAGGTTTTGAGACATTCAACAATACTAAGTTTGCGCTGCCCAAATCATAAATTTTAGAGAGATCAGAAGTTAGGCGTTCTGTGACTTTCCTGAGTAAACTGTTTACTTCCTGAAGGATTGGACGTCTACCAAAAGACGTGGAAAAGTGCAAGGTAGTGTCATCAGAGTAGGAGTGGATAGGACAAGAAGTTTGGTTTAGAAGATCAATAATGAATAATAGGAGGAGAGTGGATGACAGGACAGAGAGATACTACCTTTCTGCCCTTTTTTTAAAGTTTTGTCAGTTAAACATAAACATTTTCCTCCAACGCACAACGATTGCATCGCGTCGCGTTGGTGAAAATAACACAGGGCCACTGCACCACCACCCTCACCACCTTGGGGCCGTCCTACACTGGCTGCCCGGACCTGTATAGGCTGCCAGTAGGACAATTCTCGGGTAGCACGGGGATCCTGGGCCTGGACGTGGGCAACATGTTTTGTCAACTCAACATTGGCTTCTTCCCGCCGTTCCTCAGCCTTGCCTCCATCCCGGTAAGGCAGCCTCTTCACCACGCGCACACATATGAGATCTTAACTACCTGCTCATTTCGCTCTTACTTAAGGCTACAACACGCACCTGGCAACTACTGCTAGTACATTTCCAACACTCTTTTTATTTAGGATCTTCATCAACTTTTGTGCATGCGCGAGACTTGTGAGTAAAAGATTTACACTAATGAGCTAAAGGATACGTCCAGCCACACCGCTGCCGGGTTGGAAGAAAATTGCCACTGTGTCTGCCTGTTCGTAAAAAGCGACTGAATAAAAAAAAAAAAAAACGAAACAAAGCGATTGGAACCCTCCTTTTTATATTATATTCCAGAATTAAGACAAGGTATTATGCAGGCATCTTCTCTCAGCTGGCACTCTGAAAGGGATGTTAGCCTCTGGAAAAACACTACCTTCATATAACGTGTGGTACAAGAAATTGCTTAATAATGATAATAATAATAATAATAATAATAATGATAATTTATTATTATTATTATTATTATTATTATTATTATTATTATTATTATTATTATTATTATATATATAATATATATAATATGTATAATAATGATACTACTACTACTACTACTACTACTACTACTACTACTACTACTACTACTACTACTAATTTATTATTATTATTATTATTATTATTATTATTATTATTATTACTATTATTATTATTATCATTATTATCCCCCCAGCAGAGAGAGGGGTTCTAATTTTGTTACCGCACATCCACCTGACACTTGGAGGATACAACGATGATTTGGCCAGGAGCACCTTTTGGTATCCATCACAAATAAAAATTGCGATTTCAGTCTCGGAAAGACCTCTTCACAAGCAACTTTTGACGGCGCATCTTTCTTATTTCGTGATATTTTTTCCTCAGACCCACCGTTTTGCTGTATTTTGCATATTTCGGTTTATCGAGCATGCAAAATACGCGAATTATATCATAACTCGCTTCGTATACGGGAAAGCCAATTTTGGTTGACATCATCAAACTAATCAGTGACTGTAGAATCAAGATGAATGGTAAAAACTTGACAAAAAAAAAATGGTATTACGACGAGTTGAATTGTGAAGACGTTAAAGAATGTTTAAAACATGTTATACTTAAATATGCTCGCTATTTTCAACAGTTTATCATTGAATGCTGAAATATATTATTACATTAAGTAGAGAAAAACTCTCGTAAACACGATATTGTGACCAGAATGCAGATAAAACTCCACAGATTGAAAACACAGAGTCACTTATAGCAACAAGTCACTCCCCGCAACCATCATGGCGGCGCGACACGACGTGGCGTGTGCAGGCGAGCTTCGTATGTCAAAGTCTGCTACGCGTCTAGAAATTAGAGCACTCCAGGCGTTGGGGGATGGTCCTTTAAGTTGCTCCGCAGCTTAAAGCACCTATTACATGGTTATTATTATTATTATTACTAATATTATTATTATTATTATTATTATTATTATTATTATTATTATTATTATTACTATTATTATTTATTAGTTTTCCTTTTTATCAAAGTTCTAATGTCCTATAAAGCGTGATCTTGTGACTCCACACACTTGATTCATCGATCTCTCCGTTGTTGGGAATATTTCCTTAAGTTCTGTAATGAAAAGGCCTTGAGGTGCACCGCCATGATCAGCATAATTTTCTCGATTCTCAAATGAGGATTCTTTCAGCGGCATTTTCACTTAAGTCAATAACTACGGGTCACAACGAACCATGTCCGGAGAGTAGGGAACCTATACTCTTCTCGCTCTCAGAAGAACGTTCAGGCGTTGGCCGAGATCCGCTAGCTACTATGCCACATCACACAATTTCCCTTTAATATATTAGTTTTTTACATTTTTATTGAAATTCAAGTATCAGGTATGGATTATTTAGCTTATGAAAATATGCAGTGATGTCAGTGGTTCAGGTTTTAAGATAAAAGTCTGAGTTTTACAGAAATATCACAACATTTAACAACATAGCTCTTCGGCTTTATCATCTAGATCGAGAGCATCTGGGGTGGTTATCGGTAAGGTCAAGTGACTCAGGTCAGAGAGAAGGGTGGCTCATCCTCTCAGAAGCTCAGAGAGAGAGAGAGAGAGAGAGAGAGAGAGAGGGGGGGGGGGGTCGCCTGTCCTTCCCCCCCCAAGATGTTAAACCGATAATTGGTCTTGTGGAGATATGGCAACGCAGCACACGGGGAATTCCTCTACTCGGCCAATGCCCAAACCTTCTTACAGCAGTAAAAAGAATATAAGTATACCTAATCCAAGCCACCAGCTGGTGGCTGATCAAGACATTTTTCATTAGATAAGAAGAAGAGACAGATCAGATATGTGTTAGGCAACTTACAGCTGCATCAAAAATAAGTCTATACTCATTCTTCATTCACTATCCGAGATTTCCTGTCCAAAAACGATTTCCTTTAGATCACCAGGCTACTTACTCTCTAAAGAGGTTTCCTTGTTATATCTGACTGTTCTCTAAGTTCGATATCCTGCTGAAAGGGTCACAATTTGAGAGTCCAGCAGACGTCATGCAGAACATGACAGTGCACCTGCATTTAGTCGCCTTTCAACATACCTTCCAGAAATGTTTCCATCAATGGAAAGACCAATAAACCGAGTGTGTGGAGTCACAAGGAGTATAAAGCCTGTCCCATGAGTTAAGGTACATACTTCGGGATTTAATATTTCAAGTAATTCTGAGTCGAAAATGCCCTATACACATATGTTGTGTTTTGCTTAATTTTGCGGGAAATTGATGTGTAAGTTATGTGTTACAAGAGTCGCTCGTCTGGGTGGGTTTCCGTCTCCTTCCATCCTTCCTCGGCTAGTTACATACTTGAGTGGCGGCGCGCGGCATTAAATGATAATTTTTGTGTACAATCTGCGCAGTCAGAGCTTTACAGGAAACAGGTAGCAAATGACAAATTAAATTTTTGCATGTGTCAGTAAAAAAAATGTACAGGCAACACAACAATACAGTGGTTGTTAAATGGTACTTTGTAAACATACATGGCAGTTCACCAGCTTCACGACGAAAGCCCGGTATTCCCGCCAGTCCCTTTAGAAGTTTAGATTATACGATATTTTTTTTTTTTCTAAGTGAATTTTGCCCTTTATGTATTTGTGTATTTGTGTTTGTATTCTTGCACTGATGGTAGGGTTTATAGTAATTTGGATGATACCATCTTGAGCTGCTCCAGTACGTTCAGCTGTTGCAGAAGTACCGTGGAAAAAAAACAAAACAAAACATCCTTTCTCACGGGGATGTTGATACACTCTGTAGAATACTCTGATCTCTAGGTATCTTCTGTCTGGGGACTTGCATCTGTATTCTGCTGCTGTAGTCCGGGCATTACCATCACAAAATGAATATCATATCATAAATATCATCACATGAATATTATGTCCGAATACTCAATGTTACTGAATGTGAAAGGCATCTTCACCCTAGCACAAAAAAATCCACTTGAGCAGTCAGCTGATTAACGAGGCCTGTCATTTAGGTGTCAAGACGTCAAGAGTTAAGTGTTGATGGGGAATGGGGTGACAGTGGTATTGAAGTGCCATGTTTGTTTAAATAGTAGCAGTTATCAACCACTGTATTGCTGTGTTACATATACAACCACTGTATTGCTGTGTTACATGTACCCTTTCTTCACTGGCACATACAAAAATTTAAGATGTCATTTGCTACCCGTTTCTTGTAAGGCTTTGACTGCATTGATTGTGCAGAAAAAAAGAGAGAGAGAGAGAGAAAAAAAAAAAAAAAAAAAAAAAAAAATATATATATATATATATATATATATATATATATATATATATATATATATATATATATATATATATATATATATATATATATATATATATATATATATATATATTTATTTATTTATATATACACACACTTTCTTCACTGGTACATAAAAAATTTTGATATGTCATTTGCTACCCGTTTCTTGAAAGGCTTTGACTGCGTTGATTGTGTAGGAAAAAAAAATAAAATAAATAAATAAAAAAAAATATATATATATATATATATATATATATATATATATATATATATATATATATATATATATATATATATATATATATATATATATATATATATATATATATATATATATATATCACTTAATGCCACGGGGCGTCACTCCAGTATATAGCGAGGTGAGGAAAGAAGGAAGCAGAGGCCCATCCAGGCGAGCAGATCCTGCAAAACACAACTTATACGTTAAATTCTCGCAGGATAAAGCAAAACACATAATTTGTGTATAGGATATTTTCGACTTAGAATTACTTGAACTTCATCTATGCTTCTTCTTTCCCTCCTTTATTTCAACCAGATGGCACCACTGCTATCACATCTATTTCTAAAGCTGAACTCTTCACTCAAACCTTTCCTAAAAACTCTACCTTTTACGGTTCTGGGTTTGTTCCTCCCTCTCCTCCATCCTCTGACTACTTCATGCCACCTATTAAAATTCTTCGCAATGATGTTTTCCATGCTGTTGCTGAACTAAACCCTCGGAAGGCTTATGAACCTGATGGGGTCCTTCTTATTGTTCTCCGAAACTGTGCCTCCGTGCTTGCACCTTGCCTAGTCAAACTCTTTCAGTTCTGTCTTTCAACATCTACCTTTCCTTTTTGCTGGAAGTTTGCCTAGCTTTAACCTGTTCCTAAAAGGGTGACCGTTCTAATCCCTCAAACTTCCGTCCTATTGCTTTAATTTCCTGCCTATCGAAATTTTTTTAATCTATCCTCAACAGGAAGATTCTTAAACATCTATCACTTCACAACCTTCTATCTGATCGCCAGTATGGGTTCCATCAAGGCCGCTCTACTTGTGATCTGGGTTTCCTTAATGAGTCTTGGTCATCCTCTTTTAAAGATTTTGGTGAAACTTTTGATGTTGCCTTGGACATATGAAAAGGTTTTGATAGAGTCTGGCACAAAGCTTTGTTTCCAAACTACCCTCCTACAGCTTCTATCTTTCTCTCTGTAGCTTCATCTCAAGTTTCCTTTCTGACCGTTCTATTGCTCCTCTGGTCGATGTTCACTGTTCTTCTCCCATATCTATTAACAGTGGTGTTCCTCAGGGTTCTGTCCTGTCACCCACTCTCTTATTATTATTGATCAATGACCTTCTAAACCAAACTTCTTATCCTGTCCGCTCCTACGCTGATGATACCATCATGCACTTTTCCATGTCTTTTCATAGACGTCCAACCTTTCAGGAAGTAAACATTTCACGCAGGGAAGCCACAGAACGCCTGACTTTTGATCTTTCTAAAATTTCTGATTGGGGTAGAGCAAATTAGGTATTGTTCAATGCCTCAAAAAACTCAATTCCTCCATCTATCAACTCGACACATCCTTCCAGACAACTATCCCCTCTTCTTCAATAACACTCAATTGTTCCCTCAACTGTTACCCTCTTCTACACTGAACATCCTCGGTCTATCCTTTACTTATAATTTGAACTAGAAATTCCACATCTCATCTCTAGCTAAAACAGCTTCTATGAAGTGAAGCGTTCTGAGACGTCTCCACCAGTTTTTCTCACCATCCCCCCCAGCTGCTAACTAAGTGTCTTGACACCCCGCTCAACTTTTTCTTCACTAACTTCTGCAACATTCGCGGTCTAAGATCTAATTTTCAATCTGTAGAACACCACCTCTCCTCTTCTAAACCTCATCTTCTTTTCCTCACTGAAACTCAGGTGTCTGAGGCAACTGAAAGTAGCCCCTTTTCTGTTCCCTCCTACTTTCTCTATCCTCATTTTCGATCCAAAGCTGGATGCTGCGTTTATGTGCGCAATGACTTAACCTGCTCTCGTGCCCACGCTCTTGAATCTTCCGAGTTTTCCACCATCTGGCTAAGACTACAGAGTCACTCTCATACTAAATTTATCTGTGCTGTATACCTCTCACCTAACTCCTCTGACTATAAGAAATTCTTTGACAACTTAATTTCCAAAGTGGAGCACATTCTGACCCTCTTCCCTTTTTGCAGAGATCTCCATTCTTGGAGACTTCAATGTTCACCACCAGCTATGGCTTTCCTCTCCCTTCACTGACCATCCTGGTGAACTAGCCTACAACTTTGCTATCCTCCATGACCTAGAGCAATTGGTGTAACACCCTACTCGTATTCCTGACCGTCTTGGAGATACGCCCAACATTCTTGACCTTTTCCTGACCTCTAATCCTTCTGCTTATGCTGTCACGCTTTCTTCTCCGTTGGGCTCCTCCGATCACAATCTCATATCTTTATTTTGTCCTATCACTTCAATCCCTCCTCAGGATCCCCCTAAGCGAAGGTGCCTCTGGCGTTTTGCGTCTGCTAGTTGGGGTTGACCTGAGGAGGTATTTTGCTGATTTTCCTTGGAATTACTACTGCTTCCGTGTCAGAGACCCGTCTTTGTGTGCTGAGCGCATAACAGAGGTGATACTGTCTGGCATGGAGGCATACATTCCTCACTCTTTTTCTCGTCCTAAATCTTCTGAACCTTGGTTGAACACAGCTTGTTCTCGTGCTATACATGATAGAGAGGTGGCCCACAAAAGGTACTTAAGCCTTCCTTCACCAGAATCTCATGCACTTTATATTTCTGCCCGGAACCATGCCAAGTCTGTTCTCCAACTAGCCAAAAACTCCTTCATTAACAGAAAATGTCAAAACCTTTCAAGATCTAACTCCCCTCGTGATTTCTGGCATCTAGCCAAAAATATCTCCAATAACTTTGCTTCTTCTTCTTTCCCTTCTGTATTTCAACCAGATGGCACCACTGCTATCACATCTATTTCTAAAGCTGAACTCTTTGCTCAAACCTTTGCTAAAAACACTACCTTGGACGATTCTGGGCTTGTTCCTCCCTGTCCTCCACCCTCTGACTACTTCATGCCACCTATTAAGAGTATTCGCAACGATGTTTTACATGCCCTCGCTGGCCTAAACCCTTGGAAGGCTTATGGACCTGATGGGGTCCCTCCTATTGTTCTCCGAAACTGTGCCTCCGTGCTTGCACCTTGCCTAGTCAAACTCTTTCAGCTCTGTCTGTCAACATCTACCTTTCCTTCTTGCTGGAAGTTTGCCTACATTCAACCTGTTCCTAAAAAGGGTGACCGTTCTAATCCCTCAAACTACCGTCCTATTGCTTTAATTTCCTGCCTATCTAAAGTTTTTGAATCTATCCTCAACAGGAAGATTCTTAAACATCTATCACTTCACAACCTTCTATCTGATCGCCAGTATGGGTTTCATCAAGGCCGCTCTACTGGTGATCTTCTGGCTTTCCTTACTGAGTCTTGGTCATCCTCTTTTAGAGATTTTGGTGAAACTTTTGTTGTTACCTTGGACATATCAAAAGCTTTTGATAGAGTCTGGCACAAAGCTTTGATTTCCAAACTACCCTCCCACGGTTTCTATCCTTCTTTCTGTAACTTCATCTCGAGTTTCCTTTCTGACCGTTCTATTGCTGCTGTGGTAGACGGTCACTGATCTTCTAAATCTATTAACAGTGGTGTTCCTCAGGGTTCTCTCCTGTCACCCACTCTCTTCTTATTATTCATTAATGATCTTCTAAACCAAACTTCTTGTCCTATCCACTCCTACGCTGATGATACCACCCTGCACTTTTCCACGTCTTTTCATAGACGTCCAACCCTTCAGGAGGTAAACATATCACGCAGGGAAGACCTAACGCCTGACTTCTGATCTTTCTAAAATTTCTGATTGGGGCAGAGCAAACTTGGTATTGTTCAATGCCTCAAAAACTCAATTCCTCCATCTATCAACTCGACACAACCCTCCAGACAACTATCCACTCTTCTTCAATGACATTCAACTGTCCCCCTCTTCTACACTGAACATCCTGTGTCTGTCCTTTACTTATAATCTGAACTGGAAACTTCACATCTCATCTCTAGCTAAAACAGCTTCTATGAAGTTAGGTGTTCTGAGACATCTCCGCCAGTTTTTCTCACCCCCTCCAGACACTCCAGTGAGTCTGACTTTGCTTCAGTTTTAGGGAAATCTTTTCCAGTCTTTTATCCCAGTTTGTAGGTCCTTATCCTTGTTATAATGTATCTTAATTGCTTTCTTCTTTGGTGTCAGGAAAGCTCATCCACCTTTATATTATTCTTTCGCTGACATAATTTCTCAGCGGCAGGTTTAATCTTCCCCTGCAAACAGTTAGCACAATACTCTGACATGATTGGGTAGGTACATTTTTTTTCCCGCGAAGACGCAGCAGGTATGTACACAAGCGATGTTAGGACTAGTTGTTGTTAGTTTTATTATTATCATTATTATTGTTGTTGTTGTTGTTGTTGTTGTTGTTGTTGTTGTTGTATTAGATCTTCCTCCTCTTTTTCCTCCTCTCTGCCTGGCTTCTTCGTGCTGAAGTTAGGCGAAGGTAAATGTTAGGTAGTTTTCCTTAATATTCCTATCCGGAGGATGTATATGTATAGGAGAAATTGTACATATTTCCTTCATTATCTATATAGTATTACTATTACTTTAATTGCAATCTTTTTTTTTAAAGTAATATATATATTTTTTCATAATATGTTAACTTTTACAGCACCGAGCCAATCGGTGTGAAAGCTGAGAGGCAGAGGGTTGGTAGCACTCTAGAATGTGGCCCGTTCGGTCGGCAGTCTTGAACAAAGCAGTTTGTAAATCTCTTAAGTACACAGGAACTCTAGGCACCTGGTGTTTCTGCATCCCTGCAAATTCTTACTGAAGTAAGCATCACTAAACAGTGTACCGGATTGGTGCTGCTTATGTTCCGACGCCCATTGGTGGTATCACCACGTGTACCGGCTTGGTGTTGGTACTATGCAAGTACCGGGCATGGTACATCGTCCTCCCTTCCTGCCTCCTACAGGATGGGAATATGGGTTGAAGTAGTCATATCTTCTAGCTTGGCTGTTTATTCGGTGTCGGGATGTAGTAAAGAAAACAGAGCGTGCTTGCCTCAAAGTGTAATGCTGATCTACTCCAGGTCAACTCTCGGCGTTAATTTATTTAGCCTGGGCCGAAAAGCGTCCACCAATCACAATGAATACATTTCTCAAGTGGTTTAGGACAAAAATGATGTGAGGATGATAAGGTGCGACTTCAGGCGTTTCCCCAGGGGACCAACACACCTAGTGAAGTCCTGAGGTAATGTTCCACATGTTTATGTGCACCCGCGTGGTTTGAGAGTACACCCATATAACGGATAATATGTGGTAGAATAGAACCAAAGAGAGAAGGCTACTATATGGTGAGTACACCGGTGACAACCTCGTCTAAGTCAACCTCACTTGTTTCACTATCACAATCACTGACTGTCTTTTGCTGACGACGTTGACCTGTCTAGCTCTTCATATGACTACTGATGTACCTGCTCCATTCTCATGACTTCTGGTGTGCCTGCACTATTCACATGGCTTCTGGTATACTTGCACCATTCACACAACTCATGGTGTATCAGCACCATTCACATGGCTTCTGGTGTACCAGCACCATTAACATGGCTTCTGGTGCATCAGCACCATTCCCAAGAATGCCAAATAACTCAAGCTTGTTTCTGCTTCCAGTCTCCGCTGACCACAGTGACACACGGCCCCCTCACTCTCTGGGTGCAGACGCTGGTGGATGGTCTCGTCAACTTTAACAGCAACAGAAATTGTCCCTCGTGCTCAGGCTTCTTCCAGCAGTTCATGCACAACTCGTGCTGAAACACACTGGACCTCCGCTGCTGTGTAACAACGGGCGATATTCAGCTCCCTTTATCAACATTCGTCTTTGTCCTGCACCCAGGCGAGGAAGTGACCAACCTGTGTGCCTTCTCTTGGCCAACTAGTTTTGACTCTTATGCATAGTTCATGCATAGTTGGAAAGTTGGAAGCAGCGACAAGGACAAATCCAAAGTCAACATTATTTTTATTTATTTATATTATTTATTATTATTTTTTTTCATCTCTCGATCAACAGCATGTATGTAGTGTGTGTGTTTGTATGTATGTATGTATGTATGTAAGTATGTGTGTATATGAAACAGTTAGTGTAGTCATTGCTTGTAAAATTTTCTATGTACAACCTCTTTTTCAAAGAGTACTATTATAAATTTTATTTATTAAGAACTTCATAAATTCTAATAATACTTGATACTAGAATTCACTTAATGTAGGTAACACGTGTATGTGTGTGTCTGTGTATATATATATATATATATATATATATATATATATATATATATATATATATATATATATATATATATATATATATATATATATATATATATATATATATATATATATATATATATATATATATATATATATATATATATATATATATATATATATATATATATATATATATATATATATATATGTGTGTGTGTGTGTGTGTGTGTGTGTGTGTCTGTGGTGTCCAGCTGTGGCGGCACACCGGGTTATGTGTGTGTGATGGCCGTACGGTGCACGGCGTGTATGTGTGGCTTACCTTAGGGAAGTGACCATATTGTGAAGCAACACCGTCAGGAAACCAGAGAATTCCGAGGGTAATAGCGGAAGAGAAGTTGAGGTGATGGTTGTATGTTAAGCATTTTCTTCAATATATCTCTGTAATATTATGATTGTTTTTTGTCTTCCCCGTACACCAGTCGAATTTGTGAGATCACCAAGATGTTTAAAGAGCTCATTAAGATGATTAAAATCATCCCTCTTCCACCTGGCAACGCTAGTGACTATACTGAGGAGGTAGTGCGTTAATTTTTAACAAGGTTGCTCAGTTAACTAGATCGGTCGTTTTATGAGTTGCCTCTGCGGTCTGACTGAGGGTTGAGGGGATTCCTGGACATGCTGGTATTGTCCTTAGGGTCGTAGTAGTGGACAGAATAAGGATGAGAGAAACAAGAAAGTCTTGTGCAGTGAGGACGCGGAAGGGGGGTGGGGAGTGCATGTGCTGTAACCCAACAATTAAAAAGAAATAAAACACGTAAGAAGGAAGAATGAAACAAGAATGAATAAATGAATAAATGAAGAAGGAAGTAAGAAAGTAGAAAGAGTAAATGAGGAGAGATGATAAAACACGAAAGCAGGTTCTAAGATTACAAGAAGCTATTACCACCCTGATAGGTGAGAGACGAGACGTGACCATTGAGGAGAACAAGATGCCGTGAGTCATAACAAGATTAACAGAAACGGAGATTAGCAACAGATTACGAGAAGAGATATTCAGGTGGCTATCACTAAATCAGCACACAAGGTAAGCAGAGGTCACCGGAAGCAAATGATGAGGACAACACGGACAGCCAGTACACCCTATGAAACGCCGCCTCCTTGTTCCTGCGATTACCAGAGTTTCTCGAGAATGAACCTTATTGAAAGTTAAGGGAAAATAAACTGCATGACTGAAGTATCGGAGGATGTAGTTACTTGAAAATGAACCATAAGAAATGTGTAGGAAAATGACCCATATGATCAAAATATGGAAAAATAAATATGAAATATATTCGACTCGAAAATTAACCTTATTGAAAGTTAAAGGAAAATAAACCGTATGATCGAAGTATTAGAAAATAAATCTTATAGCAACAGAAGCCTTGTTGGTGCAAAAAGGTCGCTTTAACATCACAAGTATGTTATGAGGTGTAGGAAACAGGAATAGACAGAAGGAGACAGAGACATTCTAGACAGAGCTCTCAGACCAGAGAGGGTCAAGATGGGCAAGCATCTGTCACAGTACCAGTATGTAGAGCCAGATAGTTGTTATGCAATCAGAGTAAAATGCTGGTGTTGTATATTGAGAGATGGGGACTGGGTATGTGTTGAATGTGCCTTCTAACTGAATATTAGTTGCATAGTCTGTGTAGGATGTGTTTTATTATTGAGTGTTAATTGCGGAGAAGTGATCTGAATCGGAAGTGTAATTTGAAGTGTTGCGAGATATTTGATGGTAGTTGATAAACTTTGCGTGAAGAGAGATTACTCCAATTTTCATTGTTTTTTGTTGTTGTCGAAAGTCCAATATGATCGTCTGAGAGTAAATATATGTAAATAATACAAATTAAGTAAAATTTATAAAAAAAACTTTGATGTGTTCCTTAAATTCTTTCCCTTGAACACACAAAGGTCACTCTTACAGATAAGGGACACAGGAAGATCGTTCAACATAGAAGCATGACACAAGCAGTTAGCAAGATCAGAAGAGCAGTTAGCGTGAAAATAGTGGTAGAAGACAGCAAGACATGCAACATTGCGGCGATGAGAAAGAGGCTAAAGACAGTCAGAGCACAGGAACTGATAAGACGAACAGCTTTTGATTCCATCCTGTCTGAAATAGCAGCATGAATGGAATTCCCGAAACTTGTGACAGATAAGGCCCCTGTACATAATCAGCAGCTTGGGGGTGAGAAGAAAAAAAAAAAAAACTGGTGGAGACGACTCAGAACACCTAACTTCATAGAAATTGTTTTAGCTAGAGACGAGATATGAAGTTCCCAGCTTAGATTATAAATAGAGGGACGACCGAGGATGTTTAGTGTAGAAGAGGGAGAGAGCTAGGTGTCATCGAAGAAGAGGGGATAGTTATCTGAAAGTTTGTGTGAAGCTGATAGATGGAGGAATTGAGTTTTTGAGCCATTGAACAATATCAAGTTTGCTCTGCAGCAATCAGATATTTTAGGGTGCGTCCACATCTCAAGGCGAAGCAGGATAACGTCATAAGCGTTGAAACGAGGGAAGTTTATATGGTGACAAACAGTGGTACCAGATGATTGTAAACCATGCTTTCAACTCAGTTCACCAGGCAAGGACCGGAAAACAGAGTTCGAAGCTGATGTCTTCTAGCAACACACAGGTATATAATCATGTCAGTGTTCTAGTCTAGCGTCTAGTGCAGTACATCATAACCATGGTGCACAATAAGATAATAAATAAGCAATATGTAAAAAAAATGAAAGAAAAGAAAATTGCAATGTGCAGTATGATAATTGTTGCACTGTGTGAGGAGGACAAGGAGGTGAGAAGAAGGGAATGATGCAGGGACTGCGTTACAAAAACGAAGTGAAAGGGGAAGCCATGCAACCATTTTACATGAACTGTTTATCAAACAGACTTTAGAAACCATTTATATATATATATATGTATATATATATATATATATATATATATATATATATATATATATATATATATATATATATATATATATATATATATATATATATATATATATATATATATATATATATATATATATATATATATATATATATATATATATATATATATATATATATATATATATATATATATATATATATATATATGACGAAAAAGAATAAAGAACAATTTTCAGAGGTATTTGGAGCAAGTCAGCCCAATAGAAAATCTTAATTTTGACCCACAAACTGACCAGACAGTAAACAATTACATCAGTAACAGCAGAACTCAAATCCTCCCCTACCAAGAGGTCAACCCCAATCATCTAAACACCAGCAACTATTTCACAGCAAAAATTACAATAGAGAATGTGAAACAAGTAACAAAACAACTAAAAAACAACACACCCGGACACACTAAGATAAGTAAAACTATATTCCAAAACTTACCGGAAGAACCATTAGAAACATACACAAAATTTCTTAATATTTCCCTCTCTCTGGGCTGCTTCTCATAAGTATTCAAACACGCCAAAATCAGACTCATACCTAAACCAAACAAACCATCCACAGACCCGTCAAATTACCGACCAATATCCCTCCATGAAGTGCCTGGCAAAATATTCGAAAATAATCACCAACATAAGATTCGGAAATTATCTCAAAATAAACAATACACTACCATCTGAATAACATGTGTTCTGCAGACTGCGCTCAACAGACACCACACTGGCAACCATCACAGAGGCAATATCAAAGGCAATCTCAGACAAAAAGCAATGCTGTCTCGTGCTAGGAGACTTAACTGAGGCCTTTGACAAGGTGTGGACCAATAGCCTTAATATAAATTACAAAACATTCAGTTATCAACCATTTTAGCAAAAATACTCGCTAGTTTCCATGATAACAGAACAGCATCCATTTTACGCAATAGTTTTGAAGGACTCCCATTCAAAATATACAGCGGAATCCCATAAGAAAGCAGCATCTCACCAACACTATACACATTATACACACACGACATCCCCCCACGACTTACAGACGGACTTATCATATGCAGATGACATCATTCAAATTATAGTACAACCAGGAAAATCAAGGAACATGCTGGTGAACAGATTAAAAAGAAAACAACCACATAAACACCTTTGAAAACAAATGGAAAATAAGAACAAACACAAGAAACTTCACCATCCTCTCCATAGCAGTTAGGGAAAACTTCACCACTCACTATCGCAGGAGAAATAATTCTCACTCTAACGAAACAAATACGCTCGGTCTTAAACTTGCGGGACAAGGCTACAAGAAACACGTCAAAAATATTTCCCACAAAGCCACACTAGCGCTACACTTAATAAAGAGATTTGAAAACTCAAGTATAAAATTACACCTGGTGAAAGCCTGTGTGCTACCAATACTAACTTACCCAGAATACACTCTCAATGCACTATCAAAATCACAAACAATAACATTACAAAAAATTCAAAATAAAACACTCAGATTAGCATCTTAAGAAAAATATCCATACACCCAAGCAACTGAAGAACTACACCAATTATCAAAACATGAGACAATAAACATTACATTGTATAACAAGGGACACAAGATCAAACACAAACTAGAAGATATCCTATAAGTCACGACATACACACACGCAATACAAGACCACCAACAAGGCAAAGAGCACGCCTGGTTTAGAAGAATCATAAAAATACTACACAAAAATATAGCAAACCCACTATACACTAAATAGACATAGATCAAAATGTAATCTCTTCAATAATCGACTTCTCTTAGTACAAATAACTAAGTAGCAAATGAACATATCCCAACAAGCAACACAGCTACCTCAAAATACTCACCATATAAAAAAAAATTTCAGCAATGACGGTCTATCCGTCACCTTTTCACCTTCTACTCCCTTTCATCTCTTCATCCCCTCTATTATCTTTCTCTAAATTACCTCTTCCTTCACCCCACTGTCGATCCCCTCTCAAGATTCAAGATTCAAGTCTTAATACGTACATACGGAGAGGAGCAGCAAACAAACTTAACTTCTAGTCTTACTCAACCCTGAGATGGAGTTGAGGACACCGCAACAAATGATAACACCGGAGTGACCAGTCAATGCCCAGCCGCCACCGGCCGCCTCTGTCGCCGCCGCCAGCAGTCACCCCATCCACAATGCCGTTACACTGTTACTCCAGTCTTCAGCAATACGGCACCTCGCCTTATTCGGCACCACGGTAGCTCGCCACCTTAGTTCCACGCCAGCACACGGTACCAATGGCACCACGCCCCCACAAGCAACGTCTTCGCCCAGCAGACATCCCGATAACAGGCCTCATCATTCCGTGTGGCCTGTTCAAATACGTCCGGATGCTTCTCGGGTTACACAACTCCACGCCTCCCAAAGCCACTCCCAAAGCTACATTGCCCTTCGCGATGCTGCTCACCGCCATGCTGCTCTCTCCACGCTGCCCATCGCCTCGCGTAACCCAACAGATATCCCGATAACAGGCCTCATCATTCCGTGTGGCCTGTTCAGATACACCTGGATGTCTTATAGATTACCCTACGCCATGCTGCCCGACGCCGCACGCTGCTCGACGTTCACGCTGCCACGTTGCTCGACCCCCACGCTACCACGCTGCTCGGCGCCCGACGCTGCCATGCTGCTCGAGGCCCCACGCAGCCACGCCTCGCGGTGCGTGGCGCAGTGACACCCAGCTAAACGCAACGGCACACAGCTCACCGCAACGGCAAGCAGCCCGACGCAACGGCAAGCAAGCCCAACCGCAACGACACGCAATTCATCCCAACAGCATGTGGCTCAGCGCAACGGCACGCACCTCAGCACAGCACAACTCAAAAGACCTTGCTCCTCGTGTTCACGGAAGCCGCAAGAATGTCGTTCCTTCTACCTCGCCACTAGGGGGGTGAATTGTAGAGATCCTTGTAAATATCATGTAGTGACCCTTATAAATAACCAACGTTTTCTTTCATTTTAATTACCATGTCTTTCTTGCACTCAACCCATATATCCGCAGATGTCCAGTCAAGTAAGCCCCCCCCCCCCGAGGCGCTCATCCGGGCGTTCTCAATGGCAACCGCCCTCGCCGCCTCTCCGGTACCGGCTGCTTATTCCTCAGCAACCGACGCTCCCGCCGCCTCGAATGATGCCGCACCTGTGGCCTCCCCTGCTCCCTCCTCCTCCAGCACTGAGGACCCGGAGGTCCTGAAGGACTCGGAGGACTAGACAACGTGCAGCTTCGGAGACATCCGATTTGGCTTCGTGGCAAAAAACGATCGGAAGAGACGGAAGACTCCCAACACCAAAAGCGAATTCGACCAGTGCCTCCGGCAGGGAACCCTGGTCCTCTGCCATAATGGTACACCGCAAACGAGGGAGATCTTACTGGACTATGTCAGGGAGAACCTGGCTTCCCTCCAGTCCTGGACAATCTTCTCCACAGAGGAATACGAGATTGCCAAGAACGCTCCCCACCACATAATTGCGGACCTCCTCCAAGGTAGACTTCTTGTTACACGTAAGTAATGCCTCGACTAAGAGTGATCCAGCACAATGTACTATACTGGGACAACCGTAAATTTGACCTCATGAACACTTACCGACAGTATGACCCCGACATCTTACTCATCAACAGCCACGGACTTAGTGACGAGAGAAGACTTAAAAATTCCAGGATACAGAGTATATCAGCAGAACTTAAACAACACTTTAAATGATGGGGTAGCTATTGCCATTAAATGCCACATACGCCACAGAGTTGATGACGATTTTCTATCTGAGACTCTGGCAATAGAAACGGACACACCTGACGGACCTCTCCTCATTGCCACCAGCTACCTTCCTCCGCGCCGACCCTACCTACCCCACCCAGACTTTCTTCGACTATTTCGCAGACAGACTCCAGTCTTTCTAGTAGGTGACTTGAATGCACGACACCCTTATCTTGGGTACACCACTACCAACCAAGTAGGAAGAGACATCGTGGACTACCTTCGACAACAGACAGCTTTACACATTGGCCCTCATTTTCCCACCTACTTCAACTACCAATCTTCCTCTTCTCCTGACGTCGCCCTGACTAACAGAGCTAATTTCCTCCACTATTCCCTTGCACCAGGACCATTGACAACTAGCTACCACATTCCTGTCATCCTCGACATTTCCACCTCCCCTCTTCTAGTTCCCTGCAACAAAACCTTCAACCTACACAAGACTAACTGGGACGCATTCAAGGAAGACGACGACTTAAAGATGTCGGACCTTCCAGACATCACGTTCGGTTCCCTGGAGGAAATTGACGACGCACTAGACACATGGATGACTACGGTAAGGACCACTGCTGACCGACATATACCACTGACCTCATTTAAACTGAGATCGGCCCCACGGCCTTCTCAGACTACGCAGTGGCTCAGAATGCAGTTCCAGGCTCTGCGAGACAGTGCGTTAAAAAGAGGATGGTCGTATGATGACTACAGGCAGTACACCCAGCTAAAGGATGCACTGCAAGTCTCACGACGAACAGAGGCTAGGGAACACTGGGGGAGGAAGTTGGCTGGCCTAGCTGCCAACTACCGTGACCCCAGGAAGTTTTGGCGAGAGATTAAGTGTCTCTCGGGAAGAACAACAGGACACGATACCTACTTAATTGATGACACAAGAGACAAAAAATTCACCAATGCTGACAAAGAACAACTTTTTACATTCCTCTGGGACCAAATTTTTAGAGAAGACTATGAAGACGACTTTGACAACAACGACATCGTGCTGGATTACATGGTTACTGCCGTACACAGGAGCTACCCATTCAACAACGCCGACCCTGCCCGTCTCACTGGTACCTCACACCTGGACTGCCTTATCTCGTCCCGGGAGTTGGCTGCTGCCATAAAATGTTTCAGGCCAACATGCCCAGGGGGCAGTAGGATTAACAGATTTATACTCTCGCATCTCCCAGATTCTGCTCTTTCAAGACTACGGTAAATTTTCAACGCGGCACTCTCAGCTGGTTACTTCCCCGATGGGTTCAAGCAGGCTGAGATGAGGATGATCCCGAAGGCCGGCAAGACCCCCACTCACCCAAAGAACTATCGACCCATCTCCCTGCTAGAGGTTCCTGGGAAGATACTTGAGAGAATCGTCGCCGCACGGCTGCGCATCCACTTTGAGACTGGCAACCACCTGCACCAGGCGCAGTACGGTTTCCGGAGCGGTAGGGGGACCGTCCACGCCATCACTCTGGCCACCGAGACCATGGCCTTGCATCAAGCGAACAGCTACCGCTGTAACTTGGTCCTGCAAGACGTAAGTAAGGCGTCCGATCGAGTCTGGCACCTGGGTCTGAAGTACAAGATTCTTCACCTAGGACTGCCCGCACCGGTTGAGCGCCTGCTCTGTGATTTCCTGGACGACAGGACGGCGAGGGTGAGGGTCGGGGGACACCTTGGCCCTGCTTTCCCCCTCGCCACAGGAGTCCCGCAGGGCAGTGTGCTATCTCCTACCCTGTACAGCATTTATACCAGAGACTGCCCTGTCTCAGACACTGGTATCAATGTGCTGTATGCGGATGACGTGTCTCAGGTTGTATACCACCCAGGTCGCTCCAGCAGAATGACGAACGCCCGCACCGGTAGAGAGATCGCCCGCGTCAACGCCTTCGAGAGGGAGTGGAGGATCAGGACTAACTTGGCCAAGTTTACGGTCATTCCGCTTGCTACTCAGACCCCCGCCCCACTGCTGGTGGACGGGGATGAGGTTGAATTCAGCCCCAGGGGCTCCCTCCTCGGACTGTCAATCTCTTCCACTGGGTACGCTGCTCACGTGTCCCAGCGAGTGGCAAGAGCGAAGACAGCTCTCACCAGGCTATACCGCTTTACGGATCTGGCCACTGGTCTTAAACTCCAGTTTATCAAAGCGTTGATTCTGCCCATTCTGACTTACCCTCCTGTTCCCTTGCATGCTTTCTCCAAGACAGCTATCAGCAGACTGCAGAAAGTGCAGAAGAGCGCCCTGAGGTTCGCCTTCAATACGAAATGAGACGACTACATCACCTCGGCATCGCTTCACGAAGCCGCGTCCGTCCCTGCCCTCAACGTCCGCCTCCACGAGATGGCCGCCAAGATCTGGCAAAGGATGGAGGACGAGGGATGGGACCAGTACCGGGCGCTTCGGGCTCTGCACGAGGAGGCTCCACACCGGCAGCACGCCAGGTTCCCCAGGAGCCTCCTGAGAATGGAAGACCCCCACCAGATTCCCGATACAGGTGAAAGTTACCCTTCCTAAATTGCACTCCCTTCTAATATTTCGCTTGCACACCTGTGTCACACTAGATCCCTCCCATTACCAGGTCATATGGTTCGGTTTTTTTAAATGCTTTCACAGAACGCCGGCCAGACTTCACCATTGAGGAATGCTGATAGCCGTTGGACAGGAGTGTGCACCTATCCCACTTCCGAGAGTAGAGGACCCGCATCTAGACGGAGCAGCTACGCAGAATGCCACCTCGGGGACCTGCCGGGCCTGATGAGCCCCCTGGATGATTCCGAAGGCAGCCCCAGTGGCGGTCCCTCCTGTGTGGTTGTCCCCACTCAAGCCCCGCGCCCTAAGTTGCTGGGACGCCGGCCTACGTCTTAGCAAATTGTAAACCCCCCCTCTTTCCTCTTCACAGCAGTACGGGTCGTTTTCCCCCGGGAACTCCAGGGGAAAACGACCCGCATGTACTGCCCTGTGACACTCATCACTTTACAGCAGCAGGCCGGACCGCCTGGCAACTTTCCACTCATACTGTATTTCTATTTTTCCTCTCTTTTTCTTCCCGTGTACCAGTCCCGGTACATCCCCAAACCTCTTGTGTATCCCACCTTTCTAAATAAACGTTATAAAAGTTATATATATATATATATATATATATATATATATATATATATATATATATATATATATATATATATATATATATATATATATATATATATATATATATATATATATATATATATATTCCTTAACTATACTAGCTAAACTAAACTAGCTATACTAGCTATATATATATATATATATATATATATATATATATATATATATATATATATATATATATATATATATATATATATATATATACATAGGACTGGATGGACATATGACAATTTCAGAAGGTACAGACAGCTTAGACAGACACTAACTGACTCTAGACGGGAAGAGGCTGCAAATGGCTGGGGACATACCCTAGCAAGACTGGCCTCTTCCCACAAGGATCCTAAGAAATTCTGGACAGACGTAAAAAAGACTCTGGTCGTGCCACTGGACCTGACTAAGCCTTTCTGACTGACGGGAACGGACACCGACACTACTCAGCCATAGACAAAGAAAGACTACTGACTGCAATATGGGAGCCTGTCTTCCAGGACGATGACGATGACTTTGAGGACAACGACATTGTGTTGGATTACCTTAGACAGCACGTAGACAAGACCTTCCCGTACGACACAGCGGACCCTATGAGACTGTCCGGTGCCTCAGCACTTGACTGTCTCATTTCCTCTGAGGAGATCCGGAACTCCATCAAGACGAGTAAAGCAACCTGCCCCGGCAGGAGCTCGATCAATAAGCTCATTTTCAACCATCTTCCAGACCAGGCTGTGGGAAGGCTGCGTGACATCTTTAATTCTGCCCTCTCTGCCGGGCACTTCCCTGACGGCTTCAAGGAAGCGTAGATGAGGATGGTGGCGAAATCTGGGAAGGATCCTTCCCGCCCATAAAACTACTGCTCCATCTCACTTCTGGAGGCCCCGGGGAAGCTGCTGGAGAGAATAATCACCAAACACCTGCGCGACCACCTGGAGGGAGCTGGTGTGTTCAGTCCCGGGCAATATGGATTCCGGAGAGTAGTGGGGACGACCCATGCCATTGCGGTTGTCACAGAGACCTTGGCGGTCCAGGAGGCATCTGGTAGCAGATGCAACCTTGTCCTTCGGGATGTAAGCAAGGCTTTCGATAAGGTGTGGCATCTTGGACTCAAGTTCAAGATATTACACCTGGGGTTCCCCGGCCCCATAGAACGTTTGCTTTGCGGCTTCCTGAGGGACAGGACTGCCAGGATCAGAATTGGCAACCGCACTGGGCCACAGTTCCCTCTCTCAGCTGGGGTCCCACAAGGAGTGTCCTTTCCCCCACACTCTACGCCATCTATACCCAGGACTGTCCAAGTTCCAATGCTGGAATAAACGTCCAGTATGCGGACGACAGCACGACGACAGCTCATCTTTCATCCAGGGAGGTCGTCCAGGATGCTCAATTCCAGGAGAGGAAGGGAGATCGCCAGAGTCAACAGGTACGAGGAGTGGCGAATCCGGACAAACCTGAACAAGTTCGCGGTCATCCCCCTGGCCACCCACAACCCAACACCTCTGCTAGTGGAAGGAGACCTGGTCGACTTCCAACCACGTGGGAGGCTGCTGGGGCTTCAACTCTCTGGACGGGGCTACACCTCCCACGTATCAGGCCGAATCCAACAGGCAAGGAGGGCCCTGGGAGCTTTGTACCGCTTCAGGGACCTAGACCGCGACCTTAAGCTCCACCTTATCAAGACTCTGGTGATCCCGATCCCCACATATCCTCCTGTCCCCACGCACGCCTTCAGCAGAAACGCCATCAGCAGGCTCCAACGAGTGCAAAACGCAGCCCTACGATTTGATCTGGACGTTCGCTGGGACGACTTCCAAAAAGCTGAAGCCATGCACGAGGAGGTCTCCATTCCAGCCCTCAACGTCAGGCTCCACGACCTGGCGGCCAGAGTCTGGCAAAGACTGGACGACATGGGCTGGGAACAGTTCTCTCCCCTACAGGAACTACACAGAGAGGCCCCCAACCACCAACATGCATGGTTTCCGCAGAGCCTGCTGACACTCGAGATGGACCCCACCACTGCACCCCGGTACCGATAGATGAGTTAAACCAAACCCATAACTTCCCTTATGTACGTCCTTGTGTTTTCCTTTATTATTTGCCAGCTATTCACATATTTATTTCACTCATTTTTTTATTTATTTACTCATTTATTTATTTAAAATCTATAAATTATGACACATTAATTAATGCACTCTCAATGTTTACTGTTCTTTAAAAAGCTGCTACTGTTTCTTGTATTACAAAACTTTCGTTATCATGTTACGTTATTTGTTTCTGTATTATTTGTTACATATATTTACTATGTTTTGCCCTTCACTATGTTATATATATATATATATATATATATATATATATATATATATATATATATATATATATATATATATATATATATATATATATATATATATATATATATATATATATATATATATATATATATATATATATATATATATATATATATATATATCACAGTTTAACAGTTCATTGAGGAAGTGGGTGTTATAAAGGAGTGGGGGTGGGAGTAGGAGAGTGAGAAGAGGGGAAAAAGTGTGTGAAATAAATGTTATACAGTTGGAGGTAGAAAGTGTCCGGGCGGTCCGGGAAGCTATTTTTTCCAAGTGATGAAGTATACATTATCTATAGTACATACATAAGAATACACATGACATATATAGTACATTGCATAACATTGTAATTATACATATCAAGGTGGAGAGCAAAAATATATTAATGTACATAACAAATAATACAAGATAAATAAAATAACGTAACATAGATAATGTATACTTCATCACTTGGAAAAAATAACTTCCCGGACCGCCCGGACACTTTCTACCTCCAACTGTATAACATTTATTTCACACACTTTTTCCCCTCTTCTCACTCTCCTACTCCCACCCCCACTCCTTTATAACACCCACTTCCTCAATGAACTGTTAAACTGTGATATATATATATATATATATATATATATATATATATATATATATATATATATATATATATATATATATATATATATATATATATATATATATATATATATATATATATATATATATATATATCACTAACTGAACAACATGAAACTAATAAGCATTCTATTACATGAAAGAGCTCAAAAAACAAGATTCACACTACAAAATATTTTACACGACACTGAATACATACACACAATAACAGAAAACCAAAACATATTGGAGCACACATGGTTCAGGAAAACTGCAAAAACATTAGTGCAAGATGTACCACCTCCACTTTACACTTAAACTTCTCAGTCATAAAGTAAAGCATAAAATCTAGATGACAACAATAACATTTTATAACGCACACATATATACACTGCCCGTTGCCAAAACAAAATTTACGTCAACTCAACGGCAAAAAGTAAAATAAACAACAGAAAAAGCAAGGCGTACAGCCCGCCACTTATTACTCTCTAACTATATTTCACTTTCACCAAAACTATTCCCTCCAACTCTCAACTCTACTTCCCCCTCTAATTTCACCCCTCTTGTAATGTAATATATATATATATATATATATATATATATATATATATATATATATATATATATATATATATATATATATATATATATATATATATATATATATATATATATATATATATATATTTATGAATGTGTATGAGACAGTACATATGAACAACCCAGCAAGAGGGTTCGCCACCCACCTATGTACCTCCTACTTTACTTAATTCTTTCACCCTAACTACGTCTTCCTTAGCTATACCAGCTAAACTCTTTTTCACCCAACTGTCTATCCCCCTAAAAAAAAAAAAAAAAAAGACAGTAGACGCCCAGGCCACTCCGTGGAGTGGAAAATCTAAGCAACAAACGTATGCTCAATATGAGCTCCCAGGCACCACCACAGCTCCTATCAATCCTTTGTGAGGCTATTCGTTCGGAATTCGCACAGCACACACTGCGCTACTCGGAGCTCTGGCGCACATCCATCAGCGCCACCACGACTTAGTCCCCTGCTCTGCGTTGGGACTGTTTTTTTTTTGGCTGCACCACAGAAGGAGTCACCACCCTCTACTGGTTGTTCTGCCCCAATAACTGGAAATTTTTTCTCATGATAAACATTCCCGTTGTTCAGGGTTGGGAGTAGTTACCTGGTGCCTCCACGGCGTTCGCGGGAGCCGCCCTCCGAGCTGAGGCACCCTGGTAACACACTCCACTCACTGAGTATTCGCAGGGCTTTAAATACCTATCCTTTTCATCGTTCAACCTTATCTACCCACTAACTGGACCGGTACGTGGTATAAAGATGAACCCCTTGGGCTTGCATCAAGGAGGTCCCGCTAGAGGGACGCTTTAAGGAAGCGACCGGTCTGGGGCCTTAGGGATATAGGACGTCTCTCAGGAGGCAGCTTCTCCCTGCCTTCCGACGCCTCTTAGCAGGTGGAGGCCGTTGGAGAAGCTGTAGCTAGACTCTTCCCTAGGTAGCTGTGGATCTGCTCCTCGGAGCAGTCTTGTCGTTAGGCATCAAGCTTAGTTCAGTCTTGGGTTGGCCGGCCTCTGGTCGGGAGATCGACTAGCGATCAGCCCTAGTCAGAGGGGATCGAGTCCTGGGCTGTTCTGAGCCACACATAGAAACTGACACTCTACACATTTGCACAGTGTATGTAACCACACTGCTCCATCATGCCAAGAGTCAAAATAAAAGCAGGAAACATACTGGGAGTTCTCTCTAACAATGATATATACATAACAAAATTGATACCTGTGAACGACGGTTTTGTAGTAATCACCTCCACAGATGATGACCTTGACAAGATTTTTCAAATACAGATATCCTCGGATCTAGAAGAACACGGCTTCTCCCCTCAAATTCTTCCTGAATTGAAAGCTAAAAGATCCATAATAATTTTCAATGTAGACCCACACATTTTCAAAAACACAGAGGAGAATATAGCACAGGAACTACAGCAGCACAGTACTTGGATTAACATCATCAACAATGTTTTCAAATTTCCAAATTCCAAAACTATGAAAATAACATTCGGAGATGCAGCAACAACAATCAAAGCAGCAGATCAAGACATAAAACTATTCCAAATGAGCATCCCAGGACACCAGATTCAGCAAAAAAAATTCTACAAAAATCAAACCTGTTTTAGATGCTACGCATTAGAAGACCATAATACCAACTCATGTCCTCACAAGAAAGATCTAAAAATTTGCTCAGAATGTGCTGATACAACACACACTTGGCGTGAATGTACCAACTCAACCAAAAAATGCATCAACTGTGACGGGGAGCACAGGACGATGTCAATGAAATGCCCCAAAAGGAAAGACATAATCAAGCTAAAAAGGGAAAAGGAAAAGGACATTAAATCATACGCAAATGTGACAAAGAATCAATCAATTCCCTGGAACATCTCTGCATCACCACCAGTGCCCATCAACAAGGAACTCCACCTGAAGATTTACATATGCATGCTGCACGTCCATATTATGAATATAACAAAACCGGGATGCTATGAGAAAGAAATGAACTCCATTTTAACTGCCAATAACCTTCCTTGTATCAAGATCCCCAGAACACCAGACTCTACTAAACTTATTAAGATCCTTACACGAGAATAGGAAGATGGAGGGAAAGGAGATGAGAACTCTAAACAAACTTAGGAGGGTGTTAGGGGAGACTACAACAAAGGATCAAAGAAAGCTCAAGACAGTAAAATCTGCAGAAATAGGAAACTACCACCACAAATCAGTCTACTCGCAAACCAGACTCAACTGTAAAGATATCCAACTAAAAATCTACACCCCTGAAAGCTCAGGCTGGCATGACAATATGACACCAAAGGATCTAACCACAAGAATGATTGACAATATAGTAAAGTACACTTATTCGGACCATACAATAGAAGACACAGAATTATTCAATTTAATAGAATCCAATGAAATTAAACTTGAAAATTCATGCTGGAATATGGCAGATGACAGTGTATTTAGAAAAATTAGATCTGGATATTTAGCCGATAAAACACCGCCACCGAAAGACATAATCAGGACACAAACAAGTAAAACAAACTGCGACACCATACACTACACTACACCATACTACAGAGGCTACTCATGCACTGAGAATTATTCAACACAATGTTAAGCATTGGTACAACAGACGAATTGCACTATCTAACATTTATAAAGACATTGATCCTGACATCATCCTACTAAACAGTCATTGCATACCAGATACCCAAACCATGAAAATACGATATTATAACATTATAAAGAAAAACACCTTAAACCTCCACGCTGACGGCTCTGCAATTGCAATCAAAAGAAACATAAACTACAAGACCATTAATGACTTTCTTTCTGACATAGCAATTGAAACTGAGACCTCAACAGGTAAAATCATATTTGCCACTTTATATCAGCCCCCCTGCTCGTACCTCTATACCTATTCCTGACTTCATAAAACTTTTCAGACAACAGTTTACATGATTGCAGACCTGAATGCCAACCACCCATGTCTGAGCTACCAACATTCTAACACAAATGCAGACAGATACACACTTTAATATACAACAGAACCATACACCACACTGGCCCCAACTTTCCAACAACACACAAGGGAGAGGTACCACACCAGATATTATACTCACTAATTACAGAACATACCATAATACTTGTATAACTCCTTGCCCGCTCACCACCAGCGATCATATTCCCATAATTATGACAGTTTCAGCCTCACCTATATTGACCCCTGCACCATCTAGACTGAACACACAGATGGCAGAGTGGGATAAATTCAAAGAGTACTTAGATTCTCAGCTAAAAGCTAAAACCATAATATTTACAACAATACTAAGACCAGTACTTCTATATGGGTCAGAAACTTGGACACTGACAACAAGAACATCTTCACAAATACAAGCAGCAGAAATGAGAGTTCTGAGAATGATCCGAGGTGTGACCAGACTTGATAGAATTAGAAATGAAGAAACCAGAGAGAGATTAGCGATAACATCTGTACTGAAGATAATTGAAAAGAACAAATTGAGATGGTATGGACATGTCCGAAGAATGGAAGATACAAGATACGCAAGGAAGTTTCTGGAATGGGTTCCTCTAGGCAGGAGGCCGGTGGGACGACCTAGGAAGCGATGGATGCAGGGAGTTGAAGAAGCTACTGAACGAAGAGGAAGAAATCTACAAGAAATAACCAGAGATGAGGATTTCATGGATAGAGACCTTTGGAGAAGATTCGTAGAGGCCGGACACTGACAGGCATTGCCTACCTTGCGTATGGTGAGAAAGGTGAGAACGTCATAAGGAATCATTCACATCAATACGGATGGAACTTCTATCTCTTCAGACATACAGATACCTCCAAACTATACTTGAAGATGATAGAAGAGAGCAATAGGAACTGGTAACGCTTAATTGAGGAAACCGCCACTACGTATAAGAACACAGAAAAATTTTGGAACAAAATCAACATAATCACAGGTAACACCTCTCGTGACCCTCAGTATTTGGTAGATCAGACCATCACTAAAATATACACCAAAACAGGAAAAGAACAATTACATCATCAACATTGTGCTCAGATATTCAGTAATGAAGAGGAAGAGGATGACAATAATGACGAAGTTCAACATTATATGTAAAACAATCTGCACAGAATTACACCATACGACTACACTGACACTACACGCCTTGGAACAAGCATCGTAGACGAAACGATCACAACTGCTGCAATCAAACAAATAATCAGGCAACTTAAAAAAACAAGCCCAGGAGAATATGGCATCAATAAAACCATTTTACAACAACTTCCTGACAATGCATTTATAAGACTCTCTCATATATTCAATAACATCCTGTCAGCTGGCTATTTTCCAGACAAATGGAAAAAAAACAAAAACAATTATAAGGCTTATTCCAAAACAAGGAAAATCACCCCACAAAGTCCAGAACTACCATCCTATTTCACTGCTTGAAGTACCAGGCAAAATACTAGAAAGGATTATCAGTAAAAGGCTTAGAACACATTTAGAAATCAATAATATATATAATGAAAACCAATTCGGATTCAGAACAGTGATAGGCACCACACATGCCCTCGCAGTAATCACTGAACAAATCGCACAACATAAAGCAGATTCGGGACAGTGTCAGGTAATTCTTAGAGACGTCACCAAAGCATTCGACAAGGTATGGCACACTGGGATAAAATATAATATAATGCAATTACAACTACCTGTCACTAGTGAAAAATTTCTCTGTGACTTCCTAGACGACCGATGTGCAGCAATAAAGATTCTGAAACACATAGGCACAACATTTGATTTAGCATGCGGAGTCCCACAAGGGAGTGTCCTCTTTCCCACTCTATATATCATATACACCAATGATTTTGAAACATTCAATAGGCACATCAATGTATGCTATGCTGACGATATAACACAAATAATAGGGTATCCAGGCAAATCTAAGAATATGATGAATAAACAGACAGAATGGGCAATTCTACAAGTGAACAGATTTGAGAAATTATGGAGGATTAAGACTAATATCATGAAATTTACACCACTACACCTGGGTGCCAGAGGAACTAACCCCTTAAATGTAGATGAAGACCTAATAGAATTCCAACCCGAGGATAAATGTTTAGGACTACATATAACAACAAACGGGTATAACAAACACACAACAAGACAGGAAAAATAAAGCACTTGCAGCTCTAAAGAAGCTCTACAGACTACAAGAAATGCCAAATAAAATTAAAATTCATCTAGGAAAAGCTCTAGTGCTCCCAATCGTAGATTATCCAATAGCCACCCATTCTCTCAGTAAAACCCAAATAAGTAAGTTACAGAAAGTTTAAAATAAAGCCCTAAGATTCGCGACGAATCAAAGATATCCATACACACTGAACACTATTCAAATACATGAAATTACAAATACACTTCCCCTAAACATCAGGCTGCATGAAAGAGCTAAAATAATATGGAATAGATTAGAAGGCCTTGAACACCATGCCATGATTAAACTGAAAACAGGGAAAATATTATTCGATACAACCGGAATTTCCCTAGTAGCCTAAATTTATATAATACTGTACTTGACCCGATATACAAATAATACTTACTATACTTACCTGAGGCTGTTGTAGATCCAAAATGATAAAACCGACTTCCTCCGTACTCCTTCACTCCTGAAAAGGAAAAACAATCTTAATACATGCATATACAAAGACCACTTGCGAGAATAATCGACCTGGGAAACTCGGGGTCCCTTTCCCTCTGCTCTGCGCCCTGAGTTGCTGGGCTGGGAGTGTTGCTTTACGCGGTGTGTGAAGCAGGGTGGCTTCCCGTGGGCAGCTCCCCCCGCAGGCAAGGGGTGGTGACCACCAGCTCTGTCGGCACGGCATCTGGCAGCGGGGAGAGGCGGGGGATGACCGTGCACCCTATGTCTAAAAACTCACCAGATCTGAAAAGAAAGTAAATATTAATAATAAAGTTTAGTGAGAAGGTAGATGGACTTCACACAAACCGAGTCCCTCACCTTTGCTCCACGCCCTGAGTCGTCGGGACGGTGGGACTTTTAACACGGTAGTGAGGAGCAGGGTGGTTCCCCGTTGGGCTCTGCTTATAAAAAAAAAAAATAAAGAAAAAAAAATGGCAGTCTTCTAGGTTGGGCGATCAAAAACCTACTTCATAGTTGGCTGAGGAGTACTGCTACCAGAAACTTCATTTAAGAAATAGCAATGTGGTCTGCCGACAATCTTTAATCCACTACTTTTCTTCAATTTCATTTCTTTTACTTCTGTCCAAACTCTTTAATATTCTCACTCTTTCTACAAGTAAAGTAAAGTAAAGTAAGTAAAATGCTCAATAAACCTTTAATAATAAATAATAATGTGTGCCTAAGTGTATAATCTCTTTTCTGATGCATTATATTTTATCTATCCTCATTTTCATTCCAAAGCTGAATGTTATGTTTGTGAGCAACGACTTAACCTGCTCCTATTCCGACGCCCTTGAATTTCCCTAGTTTTCCATCATCTGGTTACGACTAAAGAGTCACTTTCTAACTAAATTTATCTGTGCTGTATACCTCTCACGTATAACTCTGACTAGAAAAAATTCTTTGACTACTAAACTTCCCAAATGGAGCACATTCTGACTCTCTTCCCTTTTGCGGAGATCTCCATTCTTGGAAACTTCAATGTTCACCACCAGCTTTGGCTTTCCTCTCCCTTTACTGATCATCCTGGTGAACTAGCCTTCAACTTAGCTATCCTCCACGACATAGAACAACTGGTTCAACACCTTACTCGTATTCCTGACCGTCTTGGAGATATGCCCAACATTCTTGACCTTTTCCTAACCTCTAATTCTTCTGCTTATGTTGTTACCCTCACTTCTTCGCTGGGCTTTTCCGATCACAACCTGTATTTTGTCCTATCGCTCCAATCCGTCCTCAGGATCCCCTAAAGCGGAGGTGCCTCTGGCGTTTTGCCTCTGTTAGTTGGGGGACCTGAGCAGGTATTTTGCTGATTTTCCTTGGAATAACTGCTGCTTCCGTGTCAGAGACCCGTTACTGTATGCCGAGCGCATAACAAAGGTGATAGTATATGGCATGAAGGCGTACATTCCTCACTCTTTTTCTCGACCTAAACCATCCAAACCTTGGTTTAACACAGCCTGTTCTCGTGCTATACATGATAGAGACGTAGCGCACAAAAAGGTACTTGAGCCTTCCATTACCAGAATCTTATACGTTTTATATTTCTGCCTGGAATCATACCAGGTCAGTTATCCAACTAGCCAATACTTCCTTAATTAACAGAAAGTTTCAAAATCTTTAAAGATCTAACTCCCCTCGTGACACCTAGCTAAAAACATCTCCGATAACTTTGCTTCTTCTTCTTTACCTCCTTTATTTGAACCGGATGGCACCACTGGTAACACATATATCTCTAAAGCTGAACTCTTCGCTCAAACCTTTGCTAAAAACTACCTTGGACGATTCAGGGTTCGTTCCTCCCTCTTCTCCACTCTCTGACTACTTCATGCCACCTATTAATTTTTTTTGGAATGATGTTTTCCATGCCCTCGCTGGCCTAAACCCTCAGAAGGTTTATGGATCCGATGGGGTCCCTCCTATTGTTCTCCGAAACTGCACCTCCGTGCTTGCGCTTTGCCTAGTTAAACTTTTTTAACTCTGTCTGTCAACATCTACCTTTCCTTCTTGCTGGAAGTTTGCCTACATTCAAACTGTTCCTAAAAAGGGTGACCGTTCTAATCCTTCAAACTACCGTGCTATTGCTTTAATTTTCTGCGTATCGAAAGTTTTTTTAAAGTATTTTCAACAGGAAGATTCTTAAAATCTATCCCTTTACAACATTCTACCAGATCGCCAGTATGGATTCCTTCAAGGCCGCTCTACTGGTGATCTTCTAGCTTTCCTTACTGTTTTGGTCATCCGCTTTTAGAGATTTCGGTGAAACATTTGGTATTACATTAGACATATCAAAAGTTTTTGAGAGTCTGGCACAAAACTTTGATTTTCAAAGTACCCTTCTTCGGCTACTATCCTTCTCTCTTTAACTTCATCTCAAGTTTCCTTTCTGACCGTACTATTGATGCTCTTCTAGACGGTCACTGTTCTTCTCCTAAATCTATTAACAGTGATGTTCCTCAGGGTTCTGTCCTGTCACCCACTCTATTCCTATTATTCATCAATGATCTTTTAAACCAAACGTCTTGTCCTATCCACTCCTACGCTGATGATACCACCCTGCACTTTCCCACGTCCTTTCGTAGTAGACGTCCTACCCTTCACGGAGTAAACAGTTTACGCAGTAAGCCACAGAACGGCAGAGCAAACTTGATAGTGTCCAATGCCTCAAAAACTCAATTCCTCCATTTATCAACTCGACACAGCCTTCCAGACGACTATCCCCTCTTCTTCACTGACACTCAACTGTCCCCATCTTCAACACTGAACATCCTCGGTCTGTCTTTTTCTTATAATCTAAACTGGAAACTTCACATCTCATTTCTAACTAAAACACCTTCTACGAAGTCAGGCGTTCTGAGACGTCTCCAACATTTTTTTTTTTTCGCTCCACCCCCCCCTCCAGCTACTAACTCTGTACAAGAGCCTTATCCGTCCATGTATGGAGTATGTATGCTTCACATGCCTGGGGGTGGGGAGTGGGGGGTTCAACTCATACCGCTCTTTTAGACAGGGCGGAATCAAAAGCTTTTCGTCTCATCAACTCCTCTTCTCTCACTGACTGTCTTCAACTTCTCTCTCATCGCCGCAGTGTTGCATCTCTTTCTATCTTCTAAAGCTATTTTCATACTAACTGCTCTTCTCATCTTGCTAACTGCATGCCTCCCCTCTTCCCGCGGCCTCGCTGCACAAGACTTTCTTTCCTCTCTCACCCCAATTCTGTCCACCTCTCTGATGCAAGAGTTAACCAGCATTCTCAATCATTCATTCCTTTCTCTGGTAAACTCTGGAATCCCCCTGCCTGCTTTTGTATTTCCACCTTCCTATGACTTGAACTCCTTCAAGAGGGAGGTTTCAAGGCAATTACCGTACAATTTCTGACTACCGTTTCGGACCCTATTCGGGGACCGGCATTTCAGTGGGTTTTTTTTTTCTTTTCCTTTTATTAGACTTTTGTTGCCCTTGGCCGGTGACTCTTTTAGATAAAAAAAAAAAAAGAAAAAAAAAAAAAAAAAAAAAAAAATATATATATATATATATATATATATATATATATATATATATATATATATATATATATATATATATATATATATATATATATATATATATATATATATATATATATATATATATATATATATATATATATATATATATATATATATATATATATATATATATATATATATATATATATATATATATATATATATATATATATATATATTCAACAAAGAAGGTAGGGTGACAGCATAATCAAAAGAATTAGAGGTGAGAAAAAGGTTATAAATGTTGGACGTATTTACAAGGCGGACAGGAATACGAGTAGGGTGTTGGACCATTTGCTCTAGGTCATGGAGGATAGCTAAGTTAAAGGCTAGTTCACCAGGATGGTCAGTGAAAGGAGAGGAAAGCCAATGCTGGTGGCAAACATCTCCAAGAATGGAGAAACAAACTTGATATTTGTATTCTCTCTCTCTCTCTCTCTCTCTCTCTCTCTCTCTCTCTCTCTCTCTCTCTCTCTCTCTCTCTCTCTCTCTCTCTCTCTCTCTCTCTCACTCTCTCTCTCTCTCTCTCTCTCCAATTTTACACAAAGTTTTTTTTTTTTTTTTTTTGCCGCAGTGACGGGAGGTTCCGCTTGTCATCCCTCTCTTCCAGTCCTCCTCTCCTCCCACGTCGATGTTTTGCGGCGGAGTCTGTGCTGTGCTGTCTGTCTGTCTGTCTGTCTTCTTGTTTACATTTTCATTTGTCGTTTCAGCTGCTTGTCTGTTCCTGCCTTCTTAGCTGTCTGTCTTGTGATATTCTCTTGTTCACTTGTTTTTCTGTCCGCCTGTCTGTCTGTCTGTTTGTTCGCCTGCCTGTCTTTTCATATGTCTGTATGTCGGCCGATCAATCTCTATCTCTCTTTTGATTGGTCTTTTGACAGTCCGTTGGCGCCCATGTATGCATTTCTATCTTTCTACCTGCCCTCCTGTCTGTCGGTGTTGGTTTAATAAAGGTAGGGGCAATAAATGTTCTCTTTTTAACAACTTGCGTACTTCATTCTGTTTATTTTCACCACCATTAAAGCACAGCGTGTCGCTTGTATTTTGTCTTGAGAATCACGCTCGTGTACTTTCCATTTTGTTAAATGATAAGGACAATAATAATAATAATAATAATAATAATAATAATAATAATAATAATAATAATAATAATAATAATAATGATAAAGATAATAACAATAATAACTATTATTATTATTATTATTATTATTATTATTATTATTATTATTATTATTATTATCATTATTATTATTATCATTATTATTATTATTATCATTATTATTATTATAAATTATCATTATTATTATTATTATTATTATTATTATTATTATTATTATTATTATTATTATTCTGTTACTATTATTTTTTTTATTTATTTTTATTTATGATAACGATATAACAGAGCAAAAATAGCAACAACGATGATAACAATGCTCATAACAATGGTAGTTTCTTGCAACTCCCCTGATTTATTTATTTTTTTATTTATTTATTTTTTTTATATATCATTACATCACCATCGTTTATTATTAGATAAATATTTTAGTTTAATTTTAATTTAATTTAGTTTAATTTGGTTTAATTTATGTCATTATGAACAGTTGTTGCTTCTCAGGGCGCTCACTGGCAAAACCCTAAGTCGGTGAGACTGTTAATATTTGTGGAAGCGCTTGTACTCCTTTACCTCGTGGATGAAATTGAGGAGCTACATTTGAAGACTGCTTTGAGCTGTTATACACCTTCTCTTGATGTGCTGATGAGGATCTCGTTGACATAATTACTTTGTTTACGTATACTGGTGGATTGAGTTCCACGATACGATAAGCAGGACGGTTTCTCCGTCGGCTTTAGTTTTGCTTTTCTTCGTTACTTCAACATAATTTAATTTTTCATCTTCTTCAACGTTTTACTTATCCTCCCCTTAACAATTCCCCCGTTCAATGATTCACTAATTTCCAACTTCATGATGACCCGCGGTCTCCTCAAGACAGTCTGTTGCGAACCAAGATGTCACGAGAATACTCAACTAGCATAACGAACAACCTCTTTACGCATCATGATTAGAATACCGATGGACTTCGGAGACCTGTTTGCACAACTAAACAATGAAGAACGCTTTTTAGTTCAACTCGCATATTCTAGCTGCCATAGCAAAGGAAAGAAATGGCTCAACACTTGTAACTATATACAAGTAGTGCATACAGTATATTATATAAAATATATGTGTGTATGTTTGTGTACTTATGTGCCATGTAATGCGAACAGGATGATGATGTGTATAGTAAATATAGAGTGCAAATGTAGACTGTAGATATAAAATTAAACATGACAAGAAGACACAATGTAATGGAAGAAATAACAAGAATAGGATAGTTAGTGATAGAGACAGGGCAAGAGAACGGAAAAGAAAGAAAACTTGAGAGACCTGGTTATGTGTGACTGAAGCTCACTACAGCTTCAATAAGATATGCATACGAATGGCCTCCTCCTAATATATATATATATATATATATATATATATATATATATATATATATATATATATATATATATATATATATATATATATATATATATCAAACAGGTAGCTACACTACTGGGCTCGCCATGCTCCTAAATGAATGTCAGTAATGAATTATAAATTTATTTTGTTACATACATATTGGAAGAAACATTCCAGCAGTCAGTACAACGGCAGCAAGTAGCCACAAATATTAAGTTGGTCGCTGTGGTGCCGATGAGTTTAGGTTTCCTATCATTCTATTTGTTGAGTTACGTACTCGTAGTTTCTTATCTGTTATTTTCTAAGTAAAGAGGGATTATTGCATGGCAGGCGACAAATCAGTAGGCTGAAGAAGGTGAAGGATTGTTAACCAAGCTTCAGAATACAGGAAGGATTAAGTGCAGCGTATGAAGAGACGGAAGACTTTGCCGGATTAGATTAGCCACGAGGTGAAAGATACAGAGAGCTGGGCTGAATAACAGTAACCTTCACCAGAACAAAAAAGAAAAAAAAAAGATTCAATAAAGAGGTAAGAAGGAATTGGTTCTCAAATAGAGTGATAGATGGATGGAAGGATAATCAGGTTGTTAGTGGTAAGTCATTAGGGAGATTTAAGAAGATTAGTCAAATTTATGGATGAGGATGATAGGTGTGTTTCTTACAAAGAATGTCAAGTGTAGGCCTGAAGGCTTCTTGCAGCTTCTCTTATGTTCTTATGTTTTATGTTAAAACACTGTGGCAGGCGATACTAACACTATTCATTCAGTTTCTTCATCCGTTCATGTATGGAATATTCATCACATGCTGGGGGGAGGGGTAGGTTTCCACTCATACCGCTCTTTTAGACAGGGTGGAATCGAAAGCTTTTCGTCTTATCAACTACACTCCTCTAACTGACTGTCTTCAGCCTCTCTCTCTCACCGCCGCAACGGTCCATCTCGTTCTATCTTCAATTGTTTTTATTATTATTACTATTATTATTATTATTATTATTATTATTATTATTATTGTTATTGTTATTATTATTATTATTTACTTATTTATTTATTTATTTTATTTATTTATTTTTTTCCATGATAACTGCATGCCTCCCTTCCTCCTGCGCCTCGCTGCACATCCACCTCTCTAATACAAGAATTAACCAATATTATCAACCAGTCATCCCTATCTGGTAAACGCTGGAACTCCCTGCCTCCTTCTGTATTTCCTCCTTCGTAGGACTCTAACTCTTTCAAGAGTTAGAGGGAGGATTCAAGACACTAATCATCTGTTATTCGATAGTTTTGCTTGGCATTTCTTCTTTGGGAACTGGCATTTAGGTTGGCCTTTTTATTCCAATTTTTTATTGCCCTTGGCCTGTGACACTCTTACAAAAAAAAAAAAGCTCAGTGTTCTTTAACCTTTTCTAGCTTCATGCACCTTACTCAGGTCAAGGACGATTAATTATAAAGAAAATGACATTTCATGGTTTTCTCTGTAAGAGAAATATGTAAGTAGTTGCTCCTAAAATAACAATTATATAGGTAATAAATGTATAATAAAACAAAAATAATCATACTTATTTTCATTTTATATTCCTAGTTTTAAATGTACATAGGATTTTTTTATTTTTATTTAGGAGGAGTACCTTCCAAGGGAAACAAAATTATAATAATAAAAAAAAAAGGACCTTTCAGGTGCCAGTCCCCGAACATAATCAAAAGCGGTCGTCAAAAATTGAAGGATAAGTGTCTTGAAACCTCCCTCTTCAAAGAGTTCAACTCATAGGAAGGAGAAAATACAGGAGCAGGAAGAGATTTCCATAGTTTACCAGAGTAGGGATGAATGACTGAGAATACTGGTTGACTCTTATATTAGATAGGTGGACAGAATAGGGGTGAGAGAAAGTCTTGTACAACAAGGCCGCAGGAGGACGGAAGGCATGCAGTTAACAAGATCAGAAGAGTCGTTAGCATAAAAATAGCGGTACAAGATAGCAAGAGATGCAACACTGCGGTGATGAGAGAGAGAGAGAGAGAGAGAGAGAGAGAGAGAGAGAGAGAGAGAGAGAGAGAGAGAGAGAGAGAGAGAGAGAGAGAGAGAGAGAGAGAGAGAGAGAGAGAGAGAGAGAGAGAGAGAGAGAGAGAGAGAGAGAGAGAGAGAGAGAGAGAGAGAGAGAGAGAGAGAGAGAGAGAGAGAGAGAGAGAGAGAGGCTGCAGATAGTCAGTTAGAGGAGAGGAGTTGATAAGACGAAAATCTTTTGATTACATACTGTCTAAAAGAACAGTATGAGTGGAATCCTCCCTCTCCCATCCCAACCATGTGAAGCATACTCCATACATGGACGGATAAGGTCCCTGTACTGAATTAGCTGGTGGAAGGGTGAGAAAAACTGGCGGAGACGTCTCAGAACACCAAACTTCTTTATAGCTGTTTTAGCTAGAGATGAGATATGAAATTTCCAGTATAGATTATAAGTGAAGGACAGACCGACGGTGTGCTTTTTCAGATGGATTGAAAAGAAAATACAGTTGGAATGTCAAAATTACATACATGTTATAAATTATCAAATAAAAAAAAAAGTTTTATATTCAGTGGTTGGGTTGCTGCTTCACTGTTCCAACATTTCTCCAAAGTGATGTCTTATTTAACTTTCCAGTGCCTCCCTCATAAAAAAAAAATCCACATCCTTTAACTGGTTTCACCTCTTTGTCTTAATATCCACCATATTAAAGAAGCCTTTTTTTTTCCGCCAGATATGTTGTTGGCGTCGTGCTTCTGTGTTGCACGATCTTACTGCATCCCTAATCTCTCAGCCTGGATTTTGTGGGTTCAAGGGGACGCATTAAAGTTTATATATATATATATATATATATATATATATATATATATATATATATATATATATATATATATATATATATATATATATATATATATAATTTTCATTTAATTTGTGTTATTTACATATATTCATCCTCAGACGGTCATATACGACTTACAACAGCAACGAAAAACTACGAGCATTGTTTAATCTTTCTTCAAATAAATTCCATTAAATATCTCGAACACTTCACATTACACTTCTGATTCTAATCACTTCCCATATTTAATACTCAATGATAAATCACATCCAACACAAACCTCGCAACTAATATACCATAAGGAAACTCATCCTACATCTACCCAATCCCTCTCTGTCAATATATAATACCAACATTTTACTCTGACTGCATTACAACTATCTAGCTCTACTTACTGCTACTGTGACAGGCGGCTTGCCCATCTTGATCCTCTCTGGTCTGACAGCTTTATCTAGCTTATCTCTCTGTCTGCTTCTGTCTATTCCCGTCTCCTACACATAATATACATCTGATGTTAGAGCGACTTTTTGCCCCAGCAAAGCTTCCGTTTTTATAAGATTTATTTTCCAATATTTCGATCATACGGTTTATTTTCCTTAAACTTTCAATAAGGTTCATTTTCGAGTAACTATATTTATTTTCTCATGCTTTGATCATACGGTTGATTTTCCTATACTTTCGGTAAGGTCCATTTTTAAGTAACTATATTTATTTTTCCATACTTTGATCATACAGTTTATTTTCCTTTAACTTTCAATAAGGTTCATTCTCGAGTAACTTTCGTAATCGCATCTTCTAATCAGGAAGAAAGAGGCGGCGTTTCCTATGATGTGCCGGCTGTCCGTGTTGTCCACGTCATTTGCTTCCGGTGACCTCTGCTTCCCTATGCTAATTTAGTGATAGCCACCTAGGTATCTCTTCTTGTAGTCTGCTGCTAATCTTCGACTCTGTTAGTTTTGTGATGACTCACCGCATCTTGTTCTCAGAGGTCAAGGCTTATCTATCACGGTGGTGATAGCTTTTTGGTACCTTCTATCGTGTTTACCATATTTTTCCCACATTTATTCTTTATATTTCTTTCTCCCTTCTTCATTTCTTCATTTCTTCATTCTTGTTTTATTCTTCTTTTTTTCTTACGTGTTTCATTTCTTCTTTTTTCTTGGGTTACGACATTGCCATCTGCATTAAGTCGTGATTATTCCTGCATATTTTTGGTAGTCTGGAATTCCTAAAAGTGAGAGACAGAAATCTCTATAATAGGAGAATTCATAGAATGATGACTTTTGTGCAAAAATCAGTGGACAGTTCTAGCAAAGTACTTGTCAATCATTTCAGTTTGGCTTGTCTGGCATGAGCTGAGACAAAGAGGTTCATAATCCAGATTCATTATCCGAATGTTCTTGCCTCTCGATCAGGGAAATGGATACTAAATTTATTTTCCAGTTGCACTCTTTTAAGAACTGAGCAAGCGAGGGAAAATACTAAAGCCCTTTGTTTCAACTCTTCTTTTCCAAAGTTTGAAAGTTTTAATCTTGCCAGTGACACCAAAGATATAATACTAGAGGCCATGTCACGTACCCCTTCATATATCATTTTAAAAAATACATGCACCCTGGGATGCACCGTGTACCCAGGTTGACTACCACTATTACAGCACTATGGGGGTGCCAAGCAGCATACCACTATCACGTGCAAAAGTGTCCGGCTGTGCAACATTGTCCGCTTTGCTCCACACCCCTCTGTTATCTTTGCTCAAATTCGTGTATGAAAGAGTCTAAGGGGCCTGTATCCCAACCACAGCAAGCACGTTTATCAGTTGTCATCATGACAACTATATATATATATATATATATATATATATATATATATATATATATATATATATATATATATATATATATATATATATATATATATATATATATATATATATATATATATATATATATATATATATATATATATATATATATATATATATATATATAGTATATATAGCGCATCATCAATAGTCTCATAATCTATTATTTATCGGATATTTGAAACCTCTGAGAACCTCTGACTCGCACGGTACCGCACTGGATGGAAATGTCATCCTGTACTTTCACGTTTTGAAATAAATACTGCGAATTCCACGTTTCTTTTGCTAGTGTAGAGAAAAGAACTACTGGCGCTGTTTGAGATATTTTCTCAATGAGAAATGGTCAGTATTAACAGATTTATTGGTCAAAGTAGGTCGGCCGTTCACCACCGATGCGACAATGCTCATGTCCGCTCCGAAAATCTTAATAAAATGTCGTGTTTCTTATGTATTTGATAACACACAGCGATTGTGGTAACACATAGTGATTGTGGCAATCCACATCAGTAAAATAAAGTTTCGTACGATTTTGTCGATCGCAGCAAGGGAACTAAAAATCTTGAGTCACAACGCCCTTCGCGCTAGGCTACAAAGGAAGTTTCTTAGGGCATATTCCAACAGAAGAATCAATATACAATATTCACACGGAATTTTTACTTCCGTGATGCAGCAATATTAACATGAAAAAGGAAAATAGTCGCCCTTTTTCGTCGCTACATTGAAAACCGTCCCTCTAGCCGCTAGCGAGATTAACCAGTTACAGGTCTGTTTAGTGTTTCCCTAATTTGCTTCCTTTGTGGGCACATTTTTAAGTTCACAACAACCTGCACACCCATCCAACTCATCAACTATGGAGCAGCCCAAGCCTGGTCAGGGGTAAACAGTGTATCCTCTCTATTCCTTGTGACGGTCAGGGCATTGTGTTCTTCTAAGAATTTACCCTGTAGTACTAATGCATAATTAATAACATAATTTTTTTTTTTATGTAGGAAGGATACTGGCCAAGGGCAATAAAAATCTAATAAAAAAAATGCCCACTGGAATGCCAGTCCCATAAAGTCCCATAAAAGGGTCAAAGCAATGGTCAAAAATTGGTGGATAAGTGTCTTGAAACCTCCCTCATGAAGGAATTCAAGTCATAGGAAGTGGAAATACAGAAGCAGGCAGGGAGTTCCAAAGTTTACCAGAGAAAGGGATGAATGATTGAGAATACTGGTTAACTCTTGCGTTAGAGAGGTGGACAGAATAGGGGTGAGAGAAAGAAGAAAGTCTTGTGCAGCGAGGCCGCGGAAGGAGGGGAGGCATACAGTTAGCAAGATCAGAAGAGCAGTTAGCATGAAAATAGCGGTAGAAGACAGCTAGATATGCACCATTGCGGCGGTGAGAGAGAGGCTAAAGACAGTCAGTTAGAGGAGAGGAGTTGATGAGACAAAAAGCTTTTGATTCCACCCTGTCTAGAAAAGCAGTATGAGTGGAACACCCCCAGACATGTGAAGCATACTCCATACATGGACGGATAAGGCCCTTGTACAGAGTTAGCAGCTGGGCGGGTGAGAAAAACTGGCGGAGACGTCTCAGAACACCTAAAATTCATAGAAGCTGTTTTAGCTAGAGATGAGATGTGAAGTTTACAGTTCAGATTATAAGTAAAGGACAGACCGATGATGTTCAGTGTAGAAGAGGGGGACAGTTGAGTGTTATTGAAGAAGAGGGGATAGTTGTCTGGAAGGTTGTGTCGAGTTGATAGATGGAGGAATTGAGTTTTTGAGGCATTGAACAATACCAAGTTTGCTCTGCCCCAATCAGAAATTTTAGAAAGATCAGAAGTCAGGCGTTCTGTGGCTTCCCTTTGTGATATGTTTACCTCCTGAAGGGTTGGACGTCTATGAAAAGACGTGGAAAAGTGCAGGGTGGTATCATCAGCGTAGGAGTGGATAGGACAAGAAGTTTGGTTTAGAAGATCATTAATGAATACTAAGAAGAGAGTGGGTGACAGGACAGAACCCTGAGGAACACCACTGTTAATAGATTTAGGAGAAGAACAGTGACCGTCTACCACAGCAGCAATAGAACGGTCAGAAAGGAAACTTGAGATGAAGTTACAGAGAGAAGGATAGAAACCGTAGGAGGGTAGATTGGAAATCAAAGCTTTGTGCCAGACTCTATCAAAGGCTTTTGATATGTCCAAGGCAACAGCAAAAGTTTCACCAAAATCTCTAAAAGAGGATGACCAAAACTCAGTAATGAAAGCCAGAATATCACCAGTAGAGCGGCCTTGACGGAACCTATACTGGCGATCAGATAGAAGGTTGTGAAGTGATAGATGTTTAAGAATCTTCCTATTGAGGATAGATTCAAAAACTTTAGATAAGCAGGAAATTAAAGCAATAGGACGGTAGTTTGAGGGATTAGAGCGGTCACCCTTTTTAGGAACAGGTTGAATGCAAGAAGGAAAGGTAGATGTTGACAGACAGAGCTGAAAGAGTTTGACTAGGCAAGGTGCAAGCACAGAGGCACAGTTTCGGAGAACAATAGGAGGGACCCCATCAGGTCAATAAGCCTTCCGAGGGTTTAGGCCAGCGAGGGCATGGAAAACATCATTGCGAAGAATTTTAATAGGTGGCATGAAGTAGCCAGAGTGTGGAGGAGAGGGAGGAACAAGCCCAGAATCGTCCAAGGTAGAGTTTTCAGCAAAGGTTTGAGCAAAGAGTTCAGCTTTAGAAATAGATGTAATAGCAGTGGTGTTATCTGCTTGCAGTAGAGGAAGGAAAGAAGAAGAAGCAAAGTTATTGGAGATATTTTGGGCTAGATGCCAGAAATCACGAGGGGAGTTAGATCTTGAAAGGTTTTGACAGTTTCTGTTAATGAAGGAGTTTTTTGGCTAGTTGGAGAACAGACTTGACATGGTTCCGGGTAGAAATATAAAGTGCATGAGATTCTGGTGATGGAAGGCTTAAGTACCTTTTGTGGGCCACCTCTCTATCATGTATAGCACGAGAACAAGCTGTGTTAAACCAAGGTTTAGAAGGTTTAGGACGAGAAAAAGAGTGAGGAATGTACGCCTCCATGCCAGACACTATCACCTCTGTTATGCGCTCAGCACACAAAGACGGGTCTCTGACACGGAAGCAGTAGTCATTCCAAGGAAAATCAGCAAAATACCTCCTCAGGTCCCCCCAACTAGCAGAGGCAAAACGCCAGAGGCACCTTCGCTTAGGGGGATCCTGAGGAGGGATTGGAGTGATAGGACAAGATAAAGATATGCGATTGTGATCGGAAGAGCCCAACGGAGAAGAAAGGGTGACAGCATAAGCAGAAGGATTACAGGTCAAGAAAAGGTCAAGAATGTTGGGCGTATCTCCAAGACGGTCAGGAATACGAGTAGGGTGTTGCACCAATTGCTCTAGGTCATGGAGGATAGCAAAGTTGTAGTCTAGTTCACCATGATGGTCAGTGAAGGGAGATGAAAGGCAAAGCTGGTGGTGAACATTGAAGTCTCCAAGAATGGAGATCTCTGCAAAAGGGAAGAGGGTCAGAATGTGCTCTACTTTGGAAGTTAAGTAGTCAAAGAATTTCTTATAGTCAGAGGAGTTAGGAGAGAGGTATACAGCACGGATAAATTTAGTATGAGAGTGACTCTGTAGTCGTAGCCAGATGGTGGAAAACTCGGAAGATTCAAGAGCGTGGGCACGAGAGCAGGTTAAGTCGTTGCGCACATAAACGCAGCATCCAGCTTTGGATCGGATAGAGAAAGTAGTAGGGAACAGAAAAGGGGCTGCTGTCAGTTGCCTCAGACACTTGAGTTTCAGTGAGGAAAAGAAGATGAGGTTTAAAAGAGGAGAGGTGGTGTTCTACAGATTGAAAATTAGATCTTAGACCGCGAATGTTGCAGAAGTTAATGAAGAAAAAGTTGAGGGGGGTGTCAAGACACTTAGGGTCGTCGACAGAAAGGCAGTCCGACCTGGGGACATTTATGGTCCCCTCCCCAGATGTGGACTCCGAGGTTGGTGTAGGAGTCGCCATGATGATTTTAAGGGTGTGTGTGTTATTAGGTGCTTGTAGTTTTGTGTGGAGGAAGAGAGTTGTCTTTAGAGGGCAAGCTGTGACTGCCCCTTTGTGTTGTGAGACACAAAGGGAAAACGTTCAGTGAGATCACAGCTGGGTTTAATGATAAGTTCACAGCACCCCCCTGAACAGTGCGTTAGACCTCACTGGGAGTAATTGTCGTTTCGGCAGGTGTCTACTGCCTCCTCCTGACAAATTATGCATTTGTCAATAACTAGTCTGTTGGAAATAAAACAATATAATTAAGTTTGATATTTATGAGATCACTTCTTTGACTCATTCCTTTAAACACCAACCAAGAGGTCACAAGAAAAGAGGAAGAATGTAGATGAGTTGTATACATATTTCGTTGATAGATTACATACAGGACAGTTAGCAAACATCCCTCATAGAGCAATAAGATCACAGAAGAATGCCCCCTAAATGGATGACTGTTAGGTTAAAACACTACAAAGGGGGGAAGAGAAGTATATATAAGAAATTACAGGCAGGGGAAGAGGTTTTATGGCCACAATATAGTGAATAATATAAAAGAGTCAGGAGGTTAACGAGGTAAGCTAAAAACATTTATGAATTAAAGGTAGCCATCTAGGCGAAGATGGACCGCAAGAGATTTTATCAGGTATATATGACGAAGAATAGAGAAACAACAGGTCAATTAAAGGCAGCAGATAATGAACTGATTAGTTCTGGGGAGGGAATTAGTAAAATTCTGAATTAGTATTTCTAACTGTTTTCACCCAGGAAAACATGCAGTAAATGCCGAATAAGGAGATGTTTAGAGCAGAAGAGAATGAGAAGCTGACAGATCTTATCATAACTAAGTAGATAGTGGACCAGGAGATAAACTAAAAAAGTTAACGACATCCCAGAATACTTACGGAATGCAAAGAGGTTATTAGTGAACCGTTAGTTTCTATTTTTAGGAAATCACTTGAGTCAGGTGAGGTACCGGTAATGTGGATTCAGGCGAATGTAGTACCCATCTTTAAGAAAGGAGATAAAACTTTAACGTCTAATTATAGACTTGTCAGCTTAACTTCTGTTGTAGGTAAAATAATGGAGTCAGTAATTCCGAAGAATATTAGGGAGCATCTAGACAAACATAACTTGATAAAACAGTGTTTATAGTAAAGTTTACGAAGCGCCAGATAATGGTGATAGTTATGACATCTTGTATCTGGATTTTAGTAAAGCGTTTGGCAAAGTACCCATCAGAGGGTCCTGAGAAAGGTTAGGGCGCACGGGTTAGATGGGAAGGTGTTAGATTGGATAAGGTCGTGGCTAAGCGACAGGCGACAGAAACTTGTAATAAACGGTTCTAAATCCGGGTGGGGTCAACTAATTAGTGGGGTCCACAGGGATCAGTATTAGGGCCATCGTTGTTTTTAATATATATATATATATATATATATATATATATATATATATATATATATATATATATATATATATATATATATATATATATATATATATATATATATATATCAATGACTTGGATAGTGGAATTAGTAGTAATGTTAGTAAATTTGAGGATGACAAGAGGATAGGTAGATTAATTAAGTCAGAATCGAATGCCATCGCCCTGCAAGCAAATTTGGATAAGATGAACGAATGGACAGACAGATGGTAAATGCAGTTTAATATCAACAAATGCAAAGTACTTAACGTAGGTAAAGGAAACCCACACAGTAGGTACACAATAAACAACGAAGCTCTGGTAGGTTAAAGTACGAAAAAAAAATTTAGGAGTTATAGTTAGCTCTGAACTCCGTCTAAGAAAGTAATGCATAGAGGCCAGAAACAGGGCAAGTAGGGTATTAGGATTAATTTTTAGGACTGTTAGAAGTAGAAGTTACGATGCAATATTAAAGTTATATTTGGCGTTTGTCAGACCTCATCTAGACTGCGCTGTGCAGTTGTTGTCCCCACATTACAGGAAGAATATAGGTCTATTGGAATCAATACAAAGGAGGATGACTAAAATTGTAGCCGTTAAATTTACATTCTTTAGAGAGACGTAGGTTAAGAGGGGACCTGATAGAAGTCCTTAAGTGGTATAAGTGGGACGTAAGGAAATTTCTTAGGATCGAAGATCAGCAGAACAAGAAATAACGGGTTCAAACTTGAAAATTTTAGGTTTGAAAAAAGAGGTAGGTAGGAATTGGTTTTCAAATAGAGTGGTATTTGAATGGAACGGACTCAGTAATCAGGTTATTAGTGCTGAGTCCTTAGGGAGTTTTAAGAGAAGATAAGACAAATTTATGGATGGGGATGATAGGTGGGAATAGGTAGGTATATTTCATACAGGGACTGCCACGTGTAGGCCTGATGGCTTTTTGCAGCTTCCCTTATTTCTTATGTCCTTATGTTCTTTATTTGAGTATGGCCAGGGTTACCTTATTTTTTTGATAAATAGCAACTTAAGTAGTGTAGAGATTATATTAAAATGTGTACGTATCACTGGTGTATTTTCTAATACATATCAAAATTACATTTTTACCTATCTGAATCTGATCTACGATCACTTCTATAAGGCACTGGAAAATCCCATGACAACCAGATTCATTTTAGTTGTTTATTCTATACTGGACTACATGTGGTAGGAAAATAGTTTGGACATGGGTCTCTAGCTTGTGTGTTTGATGTATGCTGTATAATTACGGCAATGTTTCTTGTGAGTCAAGTATTACCTACAACGAATTTACTGACACGCATGTGGAGTGTGAGTCTATGCAAAAAGTTGAGCACTGTATTTCTTGCCATGTAAGACACACTTGATATCAAAGAAAATTTTTTTCAAATTGATAAAGTTGGTAAAATGAGCCTAGAAATGCTCCAAACAGCGAAATGTAGATCCCGCGAAGGGCTTTAGTCATGCACACTGTATTGGTTGAAACAGCAATAAAACTATAAATATATATATATATATGTATATATATATATATATATATATATATATATATATATATATATATATATATATATATATATATATATATATATATATATATATATATATATATATATATATATATATATATATATATATATATGAAGGTTCGCATGTAGGTAAAGATAAATGGATTGCTTGTAGTAAATATACAGAGCTATACACTCTGTAGGTGTACTGAAAGAGGAATTGCCTTAATTACTGAGAAAGGCTGCAGATGAGTATATTAGGCCCTTATTACACGTATCCGGTTTCCTACGGCCAACCTGGCCTACGGCGCCGTAGGAAAATTCTGGCCAACGGCTAGAGCTATTACACGTATTTGAACAGCCAGAGGCAAGTGGGTCAGTGTGGCACTGTTTGTGGTGGAGGAGTGACATGTCTTCTCTCGACGACAATCTAGTTCCTATTGCTCTAGCGTGCTGCTTGAAGGTGAAAACAAGAAAAAGGAAGATTTGGTCAAACAATGGCTGCGTAAACGACAAAAATACTCTCATGTTAACTTAATGAAGGAACTAGAACTAGAAAAAGATGACTGGTTTAACTACATGCGAATGGATCACGACACATATTTCAGACTGATGTCATACCATACGGTGAGCAATTACACGCTACGTCCTCAGACCTGACGTACGACGGCCGTACGGCCAACTTTAGTACTGGCGAAAGTTCATCCGGCCGGCCGTGGGTGAGCGTTCATACGGCCGATTTGCTATCACACGCTCCGGTTTGAGCATATGCTAGCGTCGCGACCGACGGCGCTGTAGGAAACCGGATACGTGTAATAGGGGCTTTAGATTAGGTAGCTTAGATGTAAGGGATGATGAAGGTGGATTCAGTTGTGAAAACAGTGACAGCTGACTGTGAGAGACCTGTAATTGGGTAATCTTGCTAGAGGGACGGTTCTCAATATAGTGATGAAAAGCGACTAATTTTTCTTCTCATGTGAATATTACTGCACCACGGAAGTCAAAATTCAGTGTAAATATGGTATACTCATTCTTCTGTTGGAATATGCCTAAAGAAATTTGTTTTTGTAAAATATGTTGTGACTCAAGGATTTTTAGTTCCCTTGCTGTTATCGACAGCGCCTCATGTTATGCATTATTACAAGTTTATTTTCGGTAAGTCTACATTTTCCTTCCAACCAAAATCGTAGGAGACCTTATTTTACTAATATGTATTGCCACAATCGCTATGTGTTGTAAAATGCATAAGAAACACGACATTTTATTAAGATTTTCGGAGCAGACATGAGCATCGTCCCATCAGAGCTGAAGGGCCGACCTACTTTGACTAATAAATGAGTTAATACTAACCATTTCTCATTGAAGAAAATTATCTGGAACAGCGCTAGTCATACCTTTCATTACACTAGCAAAAGAAACGTGGAATTCGCAGTATTTACTTCAAAAAGTGAAAGTACATGATGATATGGCCATCCTGTGCGGAACCGTGCGAGTCGGAGGTTCTCAGAGGTTTCAAATATTCGACAAATAATAGGTTATAAGACTACTGATGATGCACTACATACACTCATGATGACAATTGATGAACGTGCTTGCTGCGACTGGGGTACAGGCCTCATAGACTCTTTCATACACGAGTTTGAGCAAAGGTAACAGAAGGGTGTGGAGCAAAGCGGACAATTTTGCACAGCCGGACACTTGCAGGTGACAGCGCCAAGCCATGAAAAGCTTCTGATGTAATGGCTGCCACCACGACCACTTGTATTATTAGAGTAGTTGGAATAGTAGCCATATTAATGTTAATATTAATGGTTTGAAAAAAAAATATCATTATTTCATCTATTTATTTATTATTATTATTATTATTATTTTATTATTATTATTATTATTATTATTATTATTATTATTATTATTATTATTATTATTATTATTATTACTATTATTATTACTATTATTATTATTATTATTATTATTATTATTATTATTATTGTTATAACTATTATTATTATTAAAAATAATACCAATAACAACATTAGTGACAGTTATCGAGAACAGTAAAAATATTGTAAGTGGAAGAAGTCGGTATTAAATCACAGAGGCGTGACGTTCGCTTTCTCTGCATTCCTTTTTTGCGTCTCGTGTTCGCTGTTCATTTCAACTGCGTGGTACTTCTGTCCCGCCGCCACAGAGTTTTCCGGGATAAAGGCTGGGTTGTGGCGGCCCCCGGTGAGCTCGGTGCTGCCTGGCTCTGGAGGATTGCAGGGTTTCGCGGTGTTATTAGCGGGAGCACGAGTGTTTGCTGGCCGGGGACCTGTGTGCGTGGGAGAAATGGGATGAAAGGATGTGGTCTTATTACAATTATTATCCTAATCGCTTCAGTAGTACTGCAGTACTACATCGCTGCTGATTCAACGAGGCTAGAAAATGCTACGTGTATTTTCACAGACGGGAAAAGCATGGGCCATCAAATCTTGATACTGTGCTGGAAGTAACGAGCCAGTAATTTTTGTCACTTGAACTTTATAATTATATGTTAACTAACTAATGACTTTATTATTTTACCAAAGTATTAGTACAGAACAAAGAAGATAAGAGGAGCCTTTTTCCCAGAGTGTACCCACCAGGCCTCAGCAGCAGCCTCTCCAATCCCATGACCGGGGACTCGGCCATCAAGGAGACCAGCACGGCGACGGGGAAGGCCACAACTAGCGCCCCGACCGTTTCGATTATCTATTAACGAATGTAAACTTAAACATTTTCATTGTATGTCATTGAGATTATGTCACCATCTTAGGTTAATATATATATATATATATATATATATATATATATATATATATATATATATATATATATATATATATATATATATATATATATATATATATATATATATATATATATATATATATATATATATATATATATATATATATATATATATATATATATATATAACAGAAAATCCGTTCAGTAATAAAACATTATTCCTTACAGTCTCAAGGATAACAGTCGCTAGTCACAATGAAATAATCCTAGCTTTCTAGCTTAATTTGGTAACTGCCGTAATACAGATAAAGGGTCATGACAGAAGGCAAAGCTGGTGATGACGAGCAGACTACCAGAGCGGACGGCACATAATCGAACAGTATGGCCACGTTGTCCACCCGTCTTCCAGACCTGGAGTCAGCCAACCAGCAGCCCTCACCCATGTTCAACACTTTCCATTCTGTCTAGCATGAACTTATAATTCCATCTATGAAAGAAAGTAGTCTTCTGATGTGATTGTGTTTCATATTACACCGGCCAAGGGCAACAAAAATCCAATAAAAAAAAAGCCCACTGAGATGCCGGTTCCCGAACAGGGTCCGAGGCAGTAGTCAAAAATTGAAGGATAAGTGTCTTGAAACCTCTCTTTTGAAGGAACTGAAGTCATAGGAACGTGGACATACAGAAGCAGGCAGGGAGTTACAAATTTTACCAGAGAGAGGGATGAATGATTGAGAATACTGGTTAACTCTTGCATTAGAGAGGTTGACAGAATGGGGATGATAAAAAAGAAGAAAGTCTTGTGCATCGAGGCGGGGTATGTACGGGATATGTATTTTGAGAACCAGAATTAAGAGGAAGATTTCAATTTAGGACCCCATTTTGGAGAACCTGAGGCCTGCTGCTGCCAAGACGGCGGAAGCAAAAAATAAAGAAGCAGCAAAAGCACCTGTGGAAGGTTTTCTTTTCCTTACAACTTCCCAAAAATCTCTCAGACATAAGTTAAAGCCGTGTGGGCATGAAGACGTCTCCCCAAAGTTTAACAAGTATAAAATGAAGTTACTCTAAAAATAATGGAAGATAATGACAGATGAAAAAAGATTGGAAGGTTTTAAAACAGCGACTGTCCAGTGTATGCCTGATGGCTTCTTCCTGCTTCCCTTACTAGGAGTATCTTAAGTTCCTATGTAACAAATGTACTGAGTAGTGTGACAGCTTCCTCCAGGGATATATATAAATAAATATATATATATATATATATATATATATATATATATATATATATATATATATATATATATATATATATATATATATATATATATATATATATATATATACATATACACACACACACACACACATAGTATGACCCCGGTTACCGAAAGCCTCCCTTTTCCAACGAATCAGTTTTTGAGCAAAATTTTGAACTCATTATTCCTTCGGTTGAGGTACCATAATTCGTTTCTAGAACAAAGTTACTTAATTTCAAATACTAAAAGACGTAGCAAAAGCTGCCGATTATTACTAATTTGTAGTTTCTATAAATATTTACTGTGTTTTAATATATTTGGAAGAGAGACACAGAGTATAAAACAGTAATTCAGTCTTTGAAATAAGGTAAATGTGATCCCACTGAAAAAGCCTCAATGTAAACAAACAATTTTCGGTGCTCAGGAGTTATCCCGAACAACCTGTGGCTGTCTTGATGACGCCCAACGCCAACACTACTGCACAACTGCATTTTTCCCGTAGGTTTTCCCAGCAGCAAGATGTCTAAGTGTTATGATCACCTTCATTGTGGAGGTAAGTATGTTGTTCCTTTCTGTGTCACTGTGTAAGGATTTCTTCACTATATCGGTGACAAAGAAGAACACCTAAATTGTCTAAATAGCATCATCTGACAAGTTCTGTGTCACGAAATTCATTCAATACATCCTTTCTGAATAAGTAATTTATGAACTGGAGATGTTGTGAAGCAACCACCTTGACTGTGGGAGCGTCTGTCAAAAGCTGCTAAGACAGGGTAGACTGGTGTCTGGGAATGGAATCCACTTTACCTTGATTCCTATGGGAAAAATAGTTTATGTTTTCAAACATTTCGGATTTCGAACGGCATTCAGGAACGAATTAAGTTCTAGAACAAAAAATTTCACTGTGTGTGTGTGTGTGTGTGTGTGTGTGTATATATATATATATATATATATATATATATATATATATATATATATATATATATATATATATATATATATATATATATATATATATATATATATATATATATATATATATATATATATATATATATATATATATATATATATATATATATATATATATATATATATATATATATATATATATATATATATATATATATATATATATATATATATATATATATATATATATATATGCAGTAGGCACATACAGAAACGATAATTACTTCCAGTGAGGTCTAAAACACTGGATCACGGGGTGCTGTGACCTCACTGAACGTTTCCCTTTGTGTCTCACAACACAAAGGGGCAGTCACAGCCTGCCCTCTAAAGACAACTCTCTTCCTTCACACAAAACTATAAACACCTAATCACGCACACACCCGTCACTCAAAATTCAAAATTATCATGGTGACTCCTACACCAACCTCGGAGTCTCCATCTCGGGTGGGGACCTCAAATGTCCCCAGGTCGCACTGTTCTTCTGGCATCGACCCTAAGTGTCTTGACAACCCCCTTAACTTATTCTTCATAAACTTGACAACCCCCTTAACTTATTATTCATAAATTTCTGCAACATTCGCAGTCTTAGATCTAATTTTCAATCTGTAGAACACCACCTCTCCTCTACTGAACCTCGTCTTCTTTTCCTCACTGAATCATAGGTGTCTCAGGCAACTGACAGTAGCCCCTTTTCTGTTCCCTCCTACTTTTTCTATCCTTATTTTCAACCTAAAGCTGGATGTTGCGTTTAGATGGGCATCGACTTAACCTGCTCTCGTGCCCACGGTCTTGAATATTCCGAGTTTTCCACCATCTGGCTACGACTAGAGTCACTCTTAAACTAAATTTATCTGTGATGTATACCTCTTACCTAACTCTTCTGATTATAAGAAATTCTCTGACTACTTAACTTCCATAGTGGAGCACATTTTGACTCTCTTCCCTTTTGCAGAGATCTCCATTCTTGGACTCTTCAATGTTCACCACGAGCTTTGGCTTTACTCCCCTCTCACTGACCATCCTGATGAACTAGACTTCAACATTACTATCCCTTCACTACTTAGAGCAACTGGTGCAACACCTTGCTTTCATGACAGTCTTGGAGATACGCCCAACATTCTTGACCTTTTCCTATCCTCTAATCCTTCTGCTTATGCTGTTACCCTCTCTTCTTCGTTGTGCTTCTCTGATCGCAGTCTCATATCTGAATCTTGTACTATCGCTCCAATCCCTCATCAGGATCCTCCTAAGCTGAGGTGCCTCTGGCGTTTTGCCTTTGCTAGTTGGGGGAACCTGAGGAGTAATATGGTGATTTTCCTTGGAATGACTACTGCTTTCGTGTCAGAGACCCGTCTCTATATGTCGGGCGCATAACAAAGGTGATAGTGTGTGACATGAAGATATATATTTTTCACTCTCTTTCTCGACCTAAACCTTCCAAACCTTGGTTTAATTAATACAGCCTGTTCTTGTGTTATACATGATAGAGCGGTGGCCCACAAAGAGTATTTAAGCCTTCCATCACCAGAATTTCATGCACTTTATATTTCTGCACAGACCCATGCCAAGTCTGTTCATCAACTAAAGAAAAATCCTTCATTAATAGAAAGTGTCAAAATCTTTCAAGATCTAACTCCCCTCGTGACTTTTGTTACCGAGCCAAAACATCGTCAATAACTTTGCTTCTTCTTTCCCTTCTTTATTTCAACCAGATGGCACCACTGCTATCAAATCTATCTTTAAAGCTGAACTCTTCGTTCAAACCTTCGATAAAATCTCAGCCTTGGACGATTTAGGGCTTCTTCCTCCCTCTTCTCCACCCTCTGACTACTTCATGATACCTATTAAAATTCTTCGCAATTATGTTTCCAATGCCCTCGCTGGCCTAAACCCTCAGAAGTCTTATGGACCTGATGGGGTCCCTCATATTGTTCTCCAAAACTTCTCCACCGTGTTTGCATCTTGCCTAGTCAAACTCTTTTAACTCTATCAACATCTGCCTTTCTTTCTTAATGAAAGTTTGCCTACATTCAGCCTGTTCTTAAAAAAAACAGTGACCGTTCTAATTCCTCAAGCTACCGTCCTATTTAATTTATTTCCTGCCTATCTAAAGTTTTTACGTCTATCCTCAGCATGAAGATTCTTAAACAGCTATCACTTCACAACCTCCTATCTGATCGCCAGTATGGATTCCTTACTGGTGATCTTCTGTCTTTCCTTACCGAGTCTTGGTCATCCTCCTTTAGAGATCTCGGTGAAACTTTTGCTCTTGTCTTAGACATATCAAAAGCTTTTTGAATCTGGCACAAAGCTTTGATTTCCAAATTACTTTCCTATGGCTTCCACCTTTCTCTCTGTAACTTCATTTGAAGTTTCATTTCTGACCGTTCTATTGCTGCTGTGATAGACTGTCACTGTTCTTCTCCTAAATCTGTTAATAATTGGTGTTGTTCCTCAGGTTTCTGTCCTGTCACCCGCTATCTCTCTCTCTCTTTTACCCATGAGTGATCTTCTAAACCAAACTTCTTGTCTTATCCACTCTTACGCTGATGATACCACCTTGCACTTTTCCACATCTTTTCCTAGACGTCCAACCCTTCACTAAGTAAACAGTTCACGCAGGAAAGCCACAGAATGGCTAACTTCTGATCTCTCAAAAATTTCAGATTGAAGAAACTTGGTATTGTTCAATGCCTCAAAAACTCAATTCCTCCATCTATCAACTCAACACAACCTTCCAGACAACTATCCTCTTTTCTTCAGTGACACTCAGCTGTCCTCCTTTTCTACACTGAACATCCTCAGTCAGTCCTTTTCTTATAATTTAAACCGGAAATTTCACATCTCCTCTCCAGCTAAAACAGCGTCTATGAAGTTAGGTGTTCTGAGACATCTCCGCCAGTTTTTTTTTTTTTTTTTCTCATCCTCCCAGTTGCTAACTCTGTACAAGAGTCTTATCCGTCCATGTATGGAGTATGTTTCATATGTGCAGGAGGGTTCCAATCATACCGCTCTTTTAGACAGCTTTTCGTCCCATCAACTCCTCTCCTCTAACTGTCTTCAGCCTCTCTCTCATGGCCACAATGTTGCATCTCTAGTTGTCTTCTACCGCTATTGTCATGCTAACTGCTCTTCTGATCTTGCTAACTGCATACCTTCCCTCCTACCGCGGCCTCGCTACACAAGACTTTCTCCTTTCTCTCACCCCTATTCTGTCCCACCACTAATGCAAGAGTTAACCAGTATTCTCAGTTATTCATCCCTTTATGTTAAACTCTGGAACTCTCTGCCTGCTTCTGTATATTCACCTTCATATGACTTGAACTCCTTCGAGAGAGAGGTTTCAAGACACTTATCTGTCATTTTTTTTTACTACCGGTTGGGACCCTATTCGGGGAACGGGATCTCAGTGCACTTTTCTTTTTTTTTATTGGATGTTTGTTGCCCTTGGCCAATGTCCCTCCTACATAAAAAAAAAAAATAAAATAATATATATATATATATATATATATATATATATATATATATATATATATATATATATATATATATATATATATATATATATATATATATATATATATATATATATATATATATATATATATATATATATAACATGCTGACCGAGGCTACTCTAGAACGCCTAAGGTCACACGTCCTTCCCGTGTGATGTTAAGGCAGTGTGTGTGTGTGTGTGTGTGTGTGTGTGTATGTGTGTGTGTATATATATATATATATATATATATATATATATATATATATATATATATATATATATATATATATATATATATATATATATATATATATATATATATATATATATATATATATATATATATATATATATATATATATATATATATATATATATATATATATATATATATATATATATATATATATATATATATATATATATATATATATATATATATATATATATATATATATATACTCGTATATATATATATAATATAATATATATATATAATATATTATATGTATATATAATATATTATATATATAATATATATATAATATATTATATGTATATATAATATATATACATATATATATATATATATATATATATATATATATATATATATATATATATATATATATATATATATATATATATATATATATATATATATATATATATATATATATATATATATATATATATATATATATATATATATATATATATATATATATATATATATATATATATATATATATATATATATATATATATATATATATATATATATATATATATATATATATATATATATATATATATATATATATATATATATATATATATATATATATATATATATATATAGACACGCACACACACACACACACACACACACACACACACACACACACACACACACACACTGCCTTGACATCACACGGGAAGGACGTGTGACGGGAAGGACGTGGTGGGATTGTTATACTTGTAAACACATTTAGCGAGTGCGTGTCGATACATAAAGAATAATGTGTGCTGCAGTGCAAACGTACGAACGCAACTACCTCCTGCGCCGTAGGAAAGGATCCGGTTACCCGCCACCCAACGTGATACAGTGCCTTAAGACCTTGAAACTATTTCGGAACCGAGGTTCGAGAGGAGGTAAAAGTGTGGTGCATCCCATCAAGGTAGTGAACTCCAGTGCCAGAGAAGACCACAGGGTGGAGAAGAGGGAATACAAACACTTTGAAGTGCCAAGTGTGTATTTCCTCCCTCCTCTTATTTAATGCGACGTCTCTGACCATCAGGATGGACGAGTTGATTGTGACGGTGAGTTCTACTTGTGCTGACATTGTGGCGGTTACTGAGGCGTGGCAGATTATTCCGGAGGTGTGCATGATGCAGGACTACCAGCTCTTCCATCACCTCAGGACATGACGCAGTGGAAGGGGGTAGTGGCCGTTTTCTGCCGCTCTGCCCTCAGCCCGTCACACTTCGCTGTCAATATTCCTGTCGGAGTAGACCCCCTGTGGTTGAGAGTTACGCCCACCCCCCCTGCCTTCCCAGCAACACAACCTCCATCATTCTGTGCGTCGTGTACCATCCCCCACGAGCCACCACAGCACAATTACTCACCACTCACATCATTGACACTGCTGATACTCTGTGAGTGAGCTATCCTGCCGCCAAACTGGTCATCTGTGGGGACTTTAACAGATTAGATATCAGCGATATCCTACACCAGCTACACCTCACCCAGGTCATGGACTTCCCCACCCACCAGCAAGCCATCCTCGACCTTATATTGACAGACCTGAGCCAGCAGTACTTGCCCCCCAAAGAAGCTGCCTCCCATGGGACGGATCACGCACCTTTCCATACTGCGGACACCCGCACCCACCACCTCGACCCCCGGTCAACTGTCACCAGGACCCACCGCCCTATGCCTGATTCAGCCATGAGGGAATTTGGACAGTGGGTTACACAACACCCGTGAACCGAGGTGCTGGATATGGAGGACGTCCACTCAAAATGGCATAATTACGTCGCCACCACCACAGAAGTCTCCCACCGCTACTTCCCAGCCAAGAGTGTCACAGTGCACCCGTCTGATGCCCCTTGGATGACCCCCCGCATTAAAAGACTCCTGCGTCAGTGGACCTGGGCATTCCACTCCTGCCCGGTCCTATACAAGAAGCTAAGAAACACAGTGATCAGAGAGATTAAGGCTCCCAAGGCAAGCTATTACCCGGACAAGATACACCATCTCATGCTGGACAAACAACAGACAGTAGTACGCTAGGATCAAAGCTTTGTGTGGCCTACAAAAGCACACTTCATCTCTTCCTTGTACCTCACACCTTCCTACTAATCTCGCGGCTCAGGAGATTAACGATAACTTTGCAGCTATTTGTCAGATCTTTCCTCCCCTCCACACCATTCCGGTTCCTGCCTATCTTCCCGCTCCCTCCCCTCCCGCCACTGTCCAGGCGATGGATGTTTTTAAGAAAATACTTAAATTTGAATCAAGATCCACCACACCCACTGACCTTCCCATAAAAATTTACAAGGGGTTTGCTGCAGAGCTAGCAACACCGTTATGTTCCATAATAAACGCCTCTCTCTCCCAACACTGTTGCCCCGCGGACTGGAAGACATCTTACGTCACCCCATCCCCAAAATTTGCAGTCCACAGTCACTCAATGACCTCAGGCCAGTCTCTATCACCCCCATCCCTAGCCTTATTTGTGAAGATTTTGTGTGTGACTGGGCCTACACCAGAATTTGTAATACCGTGAACATTAAACAGTTTGGAAGCATTAAAGCCACCTCCACCTCCCATTACCTGACCAGCTTCCTTGAATTCATTCACAGCCACCTGGACAAGCGAAACACCTCTCTACCTGTTGCTTTTGTGGGCTTAAAAAGTCCCTTGATCTTGTTGATCACAGTGTTGTCATCAGCAAGGCAATAAATCTGGGTCTCCCTCCTAACCTGGTAGCGTGGCTAGCCGACTTCCTCACAGGGAGGCGTCAGGCCGTTCGCTATCAGGGCTCTGTCTCTAATTTCCAACAGCTGACATGTGGGGTCCCCCAGGGGACCAAGATGGGTTCACTATGCTTCCTCTTTCTGATCAACGACGTCCTCACTCATACCCCCCATCGCTGGAAGTATGTGGACGACTGCACCGTGGGCGTCCCAGTCTCCAAAAGGAACCTGGACTACTCGCCACAGCAAGTAATTTTGGAGCTACTGCAGACATGGACGGAGGAGAGCAGGATGACCATCAACCACAGCAAAACTGTGGTGATGCATTTCTATACCTCCTCTGTACCAGTGCCCCCTCCCCTTTATTTATCTATTTAATTTTTTTTTTTTTATCTGTTGTAAACTACTAAATCAGTCACAGCATGGCTTCACGAAGGGGAAGTCTTGCCTGACAAATTTGTTAAGTAAGGTGTACGAGGCAGTAGATAATGGTGATAGTTATGATATCTTATATCTGGACTTTAGTAAAGCATTGACAAGGTACCCCATCAAATGCTCCTGAGAAAGGTTAGGGCACACGGGATAGATGGGAAGGTGTTAGGCTGGATAGGGTCATGGCTTGGTAACAGGCGACAGAGAGTGGTAATAAACGGCTCGAAATCCGAGTGGAGTCATGTAATTAGTGGGGTGGCACAGGGATCAGTATTAGGGCCATTGTTATTTCTAATGTATATCAATGACTTGGATAGTGGAATTAGTAGTGATGTTAGTAAATTTGCGGATGACACAAAGATAGGTAGATTAATTAGGTCAGAATCGGATGCCATCGCCTTGCAGGCAGACTTAGATAGAATGAATGAATGGACGGATAGATGGCAAATGCAATTTAATATCAATAAATGCAAAGTGCTTAGCGTAGGTAGAGGAAACCCACACAATAGGTACACATTAGACAACCAAACTCTGGTAGGTACAGGGTACGAGAAAGATTTAGGAGTTATAGTTAGCTCTGAACTCCGTCTAGGGAAACAATGCATAGAAGCCAGAAACAAGGCAAATAGGGTACTAGAATTCATTTTTAGGAGTGTTAAAAGTAGAAGGCCGGAAGTAATATTAAAGTTATACTTGGCGCTGGTCAGACCTCATCTAGACTACGCGGTGCAGTTCTGGTCCCCACATTACAGGAAAGATATAGGTCTATTAGAATCAGTACAGAGGAGAATGACTTAAAGGATACAGGGGATGAGGAGTATTCCTTACGAGGCGAGGTTGAAGCTGTTAAATTTATATTCTTTAGAGAGACGTAGGTTAAGAGGGGACCTGATAGAAGTCTTTAAGTGGTATAAGGGTTATAACAAGGGAGATGTAAGCAAAATTCTTAGGATCAGCAACCAGGGTAGAACAAGAAATAACGGGTTCAAGTTTGAAAAATTTAGGTTTAGGAAGGAGATAGGAAAAAATCGGTTCTCAAATAGAGTGGTAGATGAGTGGAACGGACTCAGTAATCATGTAGTTAGTGCTAGGACACTAGAGAGCTTTAAGAGAAGATTGGACAAGTTTATGGATGGGGATAGCAGATGGAAATAGGTAGGTGTGTTTCATACAGGGATTGAAACGTGTAAGCCTGGTCGCTTCTTGCAACTTCCCTTATTTTTTATGTTCTTATGTTCTTATGTCACACTTGCTATTGTTAACGCTAGATAGGCTTTTGTTTTCCATGGCTTGACAGCGAAACGAGCAGCTATCTGGTCACACCACTGGCCAAGTCTGCTAGTAGAATCAGCCGGTCTTCTTCGGATAATAGGGATGTTTTATGTTCCACAAAACTTAATGTTCACGCACTTTTTCTATTAAACTTTCAATAGCCTCATGAGACCACAAGTGACATGCTTTCGGCCTAGTGAAGTTGTGGACAGATATTTGTTTTGCTTCCATACCACCGAGGTCATACGAGAACTGAATGGTATATTTCCATCGAATTTAAATTTATATTTGGGAGTTTCCTTGTATTGACGTGTATCTTTTTATTTTTTATTCATTAAAAATTCTTAAAAACAGAGGTGGAATTTTTTTTTTATTTGCATACATGCTGAATAAATTAAAGTTTCTTAATGCCTCCCAATTGTCTACTGCTATCGCAAGCACTAGATGCCAGTGAAGACCGCTCGTACGGCTAGCTCAAAGTAACGAGAATCAGTAGCTAGTCCAGCGCAAATGGCTGGCCAGTCAACCCGTATCGCATGATCCAACTATTTCAATAGTTAGTGTGACCGAGGCTTGAGGGGCGCACTGGAAAGCACGCCAACGAGAACCAGCCAAAGTGAGGATGGTCGGGAGGCGAACAGGAGGCACACCGCGAGAAGAGAGTGGGGTCACAGGAGCCGTGGGATGAGAAGGTAGGGACAGTAGGTATGAAAAAGTAGCGGTGAGCAGGAATGAGACGAAGCGGCGTAAGTAGGAACCAAGCCAGGAGGAAGAAGAGGGTCGGAGGAACTGCTACTTCAGGAGGATTTTACGTAGGTCAAGAAAACCAACTGCCACTACTGTGTACCACGTAGTGTGTCGTCTTGTGACGGCTCCCTCCTTCTGATGTGTAGTTGATGATAAGGGCGATGGAATCACATTTTTTTGCTTCGCCGTTTAATTGCTATAGATAATACAGGTTACGCTTGCCTCACAGTCTAGTGCTGTGTGTGTGTGTGTGTGTGTGTGTGTGTGTGTGTGTGTGTGTGTGTGTGTGTGTGTGTGTGTGTGTGTGTGTGTGTGTGTGTGTGTGTGTGTGTGTGTGTGTGTGTGTGTGTGTGTGTGTGTGTGTGTGTGTGTGTGTGTGTGTGTGTGTGTGTGTGTGTGTGTGTGTGTGTGTGTGTGTGTGTGTGTAAACACACCGGGCAGCTGGTCAGAAATAGTTTTGGCGAGGTAGCGGTAAACGCCAGCAAAGTAGTGCAAGGCCAGCAGCACGTAGCGGACAGGTTAGGTCACAATGTACCCGACCTCTGCCCCGGCCAGACGGAGACAAATGCCAAGCACAGCAGTCAGAGACAAAGGCGGAGATGGCCAGAACGTGGCAAGCACATGAAGCAGGAAGAGCAGTGCGTCTTTGGAGCAATAGACAAGGATGTGTTAGGTTAACTGTGTCGCCAGCATGCTATCGTCAGCTGCGGCTGGTTGTCACTCTGGGGAGCGCCAGGTAATGATATGTTAAGTGCAGCAGTGTAGCCAGAAGACAAGGCAGGGACACGAAAAGCAATGGGGATCACAAAAACGGGATCTCCAGACCATAACGCAGCAGTCAGAATGAACAAGGAGAGTGGTGGCTTCGGCGCGGGAGGTTTGTGGCGGGTTGCAGGAACACTAGACATTTTCCACTTCTTTAACGTCACAGAAAGGCACACCAGAACTCTCTAGTAATTGGACCTTTAGACTATTCCATGCATAGCGATCTGTGAGGGAAGTTTCAGAAGTTCAAAGAAGAAGGGGGCGCACATGTGTACATATGTTAACCAAAGACTGGGATTTCATTGTCTAAATCCACCAGCAAGTGTGGCATTTCCTCCTTAGTAGGAACGCCTCGACAACAACACCTAGGCATGCTACTCGTACATGACTTAAATACATACAATAAACACAACAGCATGTCTCACTTAACAAATCTTAGTTATCAACTCATATTGTCTCCAATTTCGAAAGTAATTGTGAAGCGTGTGATGCAGGAACACAAGCACGGAATGCTCGGCATCGCGCTACTGACAGGACGCAGCGAGATATCGATGCGTGTGAAGGTGCCCTAACACGAATAAATGATTCATCACTACACTGGCGGATGTATTGGTATGCCGCGCCGGAATCAAGCCCTCTCGTGAGAGTACACGACTTACCTTGTTGATATAAGAATAGTAAGAGGCGACACGCAGGTTATACGCGAGTAGGAACTGCATGGGAAAAGCCACCAGGTAAATACTGTAGGTGAGGCGACTGATTGGTTGCCAGATTGGATGAGAGAGGAAGTCATCGACGATACCTGTGGATTGGAGAATCAAAGTTAACATCAGGTGAATGTCTTATGTAATAATGCGCTAACTTAAAAAAAAAAAATGGAAACCTAATCACCGAGTCAAATCTCGTATTAAGTGTTTACCCATAAATAAAAATGAGATATGAAGACACGTGTTATCACAGTTGCGAGGAGGGGGAGAGGGCTGTTTTCAAGTTCACAACTTTCTCTTCTGCCCCCTCCTTTTTTTTTTTTTCTGTCTTGTTATTCAAGAGTGTTTTTGTCTACCATCGAAAGAAGATATTCTCTCTCTCTCTCTCTCTCTCTCTCTCTCTCTCTCTCTCTCTCTCTCTCTCTGTCTCTGTCTCTGTCTTGCTATAAAGCTTAATTTTCATATCCTTACCGAGAATCAAGAGTTCCAGAGCATTCCTTATTAGCTGTACTCATTTATCCTCAATATTAATCCACATCTGATGTTTATCCTAAATCTAAAGTCTAGAAGTCTAGATGTCTGATCCTAAATCTAAAGTCTAGAAGTCGAGAAAATTATTTTGACATTTTTTATTATGATAATTTTTGTTAAGCTGAAGGACAGATTTTATATCGGCCACAAATATAAAGAACATTATATTCATGACATCTATGACCGAGGTACCGTATGTGGTCCGCCCCTCTACCAAGGACAGCATGAAAGCAACATGAATTGAACCAAGGTTTACGAATTTTGATGTTAGAGAAAGTGTGTGGAATGTATGTCTCCCTCCCACAGACAATCACCTCAGGTATGCGCCCTACACGAATCCCTGACACGGAAGGACAGTCATTGCATGGAAAATCGGAAAACTATTATCCAGTATATTATCTACTTGGCAGGAACGTAACGCCAGAAGCATCTCAGCATCGGCGGATCCTGAGGCGGAGCGATAGAGTAATATATGGAAGGAAGATTATTTTCTAAGAACCCTAACAATATAAGACAATAAAGAGACTGTAAAAAGCCAGCTGGGCTTCTCTTCTCACTGTTTTACTAGAGTCAGAAGCTGACGTCATGTACGAGTTGCAATTCTTCCGCAATTCCATCGCTTCATCTCTCTCTCCGTATCCCCCTAGATCTTCTCACCTCAACAGGACCCCCAAGTACAGGACCCTAGACAGCCCCACAACAGTCACGATGAACACTTGGTCCAGTTAGACTGCACATGCACAAGGCCTCTCACCCATATTTTGTCCACCTCTTTATTCAAGAGTTAACCAGTGTTCTGTCTTCAGTCCTTCATTCCTTTTAGTAGAGAACTCTGGAACTCCCTGCCTGCATCAGTATTTCCTCCTATCTTTGACATCAACTGTCTGAAGAGGGAGGTTTCGATACATCTCACATCTGGATGATCTTTTTCTGATTATTCTCTATAGAGACTGCCACTTTAGTGAGCCTTTTCTTTTATACATTCGTTGGTCAGTGTCCTTCTTACAAAAAAAAAAAAAAGTTTAGTAGGTAGGATGTAAACACGAAAGCATAGTTGCATCAGAAAGCATTCAGTAAATCGAAGACAGAGAGGATTTATTAAATGCCATTATGAAATTTTTTTTATAATAGGCATGGTATGATCAAAGCATGAGGTGAGGGATAAGGAGCCCAAAATCATTCAATGTTGAGTTTTTGTAAAGATCTGAATGGAAAGTTTAGCTTTATAAATATGAAAAAGTATAGAAGTATTGTGGAGTCAGTGGCCTAATGGACAGCACTTAGATGTGATCTCAAGGACTGGAGTTTGAGTCTTGCTGGAAGCTGATAACTTTTCAAGTTATCTTCTACAATCTGTCTTTTCGATAGCGATTGTGTCAGGGAGCAGTGTGGGGCAGCACTCTTCTTTGAAAGGTGCTATCCATAAAATACTTCCCTCACGTAGGGGGTCACAGCAGCTCATCTGCACCTCCAGAATTAGAATACACACACACACACACACAATATATATATATATATATATATATATATATATATATATATATATATATATATATATATATATATATATATATATATATATATATATATATATATATATATTGTTACGACCACAATTCCCACCGCCTTCACCAAGCTGCCCCACCAGGACTAGCTTCGCTGAGCCACCCCTTATGTGGACTCAGTGTAGGGCTCACAGACGGGTGTATAGGGTCCCTTGTGACTCTCGCATCCCATTCACAATGATCGTAACTCCAGGTCGCACTAATTTGAGGCCGACAGTCTGTTTTACCTACTGACAGGCAAGAAAAATACTCCAAACAATACTTAACACTCACAGCTGCAGAATAATCGACAACTATGTCTAGGAAAAAACAGTTAACATACAATAACACTCATATGATCGAGGTATAATACACCGTTGGGCTTCCACCCACCGTGACAGTCCTCTCACTGCCCAGCAGAGTATTATAGCCTCTAGTAGCATTGTTTACTGCCTCCTGGCCAACAGGCCATGTCGGGACCTGGAGAGGGAGTAAAGTTTACTACACGGCTAAATACTTAGGTCCTTTGTGGTTGAACTGCCTCACCCCACAGTAACATTTAAAACAAACAGGGTTACTAAAAAATAAGACACAAAAAACTAATATGAAAGGGTGCCCACGAACACACAAGAGGGTCAGTCACCGCTCACTGCACAAACTCGACTTGTACAGCTGAGGAGTCACTTTCCTGGGTGTAGTGTGTAATTCACAACTACACTTACAGGCAAACTACTATGGAGACTCCTATTCTATATAAATAAGCCGAGGTGTATGCCCGATAATGACTCAGTTATCCTCCTTTAGGCAACTAACCCGGCTACCTAGTATCCCGCCTTAGTCTCCTTCGAATATTAAAACACGTCTCAGTATGTCTGCTCCTTCCAATTACTGGGTAGCTGCTGCAATAGGAAAGTGCTCTAACGACATTCCCACGCCACTGCTAAAAGGGGGTGGGGGGGGTGCGACAGACACACACACACACACACACACACACACACACACACACACACACACACACACACACACACACACACACAAACACACACACACACACACACACACACACACACACACACACACACACACACACACACACACACACACACACACACGCATAAACATGCGCCCACACCCACTCCCTGCGCAGTCTCTACCTGAATTACATATATATATATATATATATATATATATATATATATATATATATATATATATATATATATATATATATATATATATATATATATATATATATATATAACATTACGAGCACAGCTTCCGCCCCTCACAAAGCTGCCACTGACTTGGTCAACTTCCCCAGACTATATAATCTAGCGCTGGAACAGCTATGGCTTTACAGGATCCTTTTGGACTCCTGCACCCTTAAACAGATGATCATAACACTAGGTTCAGCCCCTCTCACAGCTGCTGCTACCTTGGGTCAGCCTCCCGAAACTACCAACTGTGTGGCTTAGTGCAGGGCTGAAAGTCACTTTCACAGGGTCCTTCTAGTCGCCTGTGGTGACTTAAATAAATGAGGTCGCCAACCTGTTTCACCTCCCATAGGTAAAAGAATATTGCAACTGCTAAAGAACACCAATCAGCCGAGAAAGTGTCGCTAGTCACGTTCCAGGAGGTACAGCCAGGAGGTACAGTTACAGCAAGGGATAAATGATATGGGGATTGCTTCTGCCCTCATGAACAAACAAAACAAAATCCCACCACGCTCATAGAATATCATATCCACTTACAAAGCAGTATCGTCTGAAGCATCCCGGAAAAAAGCCCAAACTCCCCAGAAATAGGAAGGCTCCAGGAGGAAGCAGATGTCAGTACACAATAGGAAAATTATAATCCTCTGTGTCCAAAGCTCTTACCTTACAAGAAATGTGAAGTCCAGTAACATTTGACAGTACAAAGACGCTATACTAAACACGGGACACCGAGCAGGGACAGACAAAGGGGACTTGTCACCACTACAAGTCTTGCTTGGTAAACCACTCTCAATCAGTCTTATGTCTGGCGTGTTACCTATTTAAAATGACAGGAGAGGTACTACCACTAACTCGTATATTAACTTACGCCCTCTAGACTGTAAGAATATTAACCCTATTCCATGCCAGCACTCCCCATCGCGTCAGCACGTCCGCTATGCTCGTTCGCTTCTAACCGACTGGTTGAGAGAACTGAGAGTTTGTCCCAGGCAATGACTCATGAAAGGAGTGAGGGCGAGGAACGTCATCATACAAACACCAATCAGATTTCTCGAGAAAACTGTCACACAGAAATCTGATTTGTGTTTGTATAGTGACAAGAGTTGTTTGATTTTTTTTTTCCAGTGTCTATTATAGTGTGCTACTGACCAGCCATTTGTTGTCGAATCTTCTCTTAAAACGTTAAATTGTTTTATTAGTGTCTGAGTGTTTCGGTGGTGAGTAGTATGGGATAATGTTCTGTGTGTGGTGGTAGGAATGTGATTTTTTATTGCCCTTTCTATTATTTGGTACCAGTGTTTAATGCCATTGTTAATTTCTTTAGATGTTTTGTTATTGTAGTTGTATGGGATCATATTCCTGGAGATTTCTGGAAAACCTTGCTTGTTTGAAGCTAGATCTTAGGAGAATAGAAGTTTGAAGGTTTTAAGGTTTGTAAAGATTATTTCTAGTGTAGTTGCAGAAGCGTGTGAGTAAAAGGTGGGGAAGTTTGGCCTGATGTGGTTAATAGTGAGGTGTCTCATGAAGAGGTTTATTTATTTTCTTTTGGTGTTACTTCTGTGGTAGCCAAGTGTAGGGTGGTTGGCGTTTAAGTCGGGAGTCATAATAATTTTAAATATTGCGACTGAAGAGTTTTATGAAATCAATGTATCGTCATATTGAAGGTTGTTATATGGTGGATATTTTTATGGGCCCATGTTGGTGTCTATTTCTATAGCTAACAAGTCTGAAGTAAAATCATCGTGAATTTTGTATTGGAGTGTTTGATTGCAGGGCCGTGCCGTCCTAAGGCCCTCCATTTGAGTTTTTGCTATGCACTTTGAAGCCAGGAATTTTTGGAGGAACTGAATCTAGATTTCCATGACTGTTCAAAAGAATGACAACAGGGTCAAGATTTCTGTATATATTTGAGAATCCACATGACCTTCCTCTCCAGTTTAATACATTGTGTTGAATTATCCTTATATTTGGAGCCACCTTGTTTTGTTGGTGGGAGAAGAGGCAGGTGCCTCTGCTGTTGGTGTTACTGATGCTAGAGGACAGCCTTTCCTAGGTCCTGTTCTACCAGTTTTGGTTTTGAGTTCTGTTGAAAGAGTGTTGTTTGGCAGTATATGGGTGTTTTTTTTTTTCTTATTATAAGTGCGTTTTATTGGATGTTGAGGCGCTTCAGTGTAGCTGGTGGTGGGATCCTAGAGTTCTTCTGTCTCCTCTTCTGTATCGGAATCAGAGAGTAGGAAAACATCTAAATTTTCTGTTTTTCATACAATTTGGGAGTCATAGGTGAATCAGCCAGGGAAGTGATGTTCATTATTTATCTGGAAGAAGGCTTATTCGGGAGAATGACTTTGGAAAGAAGTTTAGTGAAAGGAGGTCGATGTAACTAGAATGAATGTGTGAGCATGATAGACGCAGACTATCATTTTAGAGATTTGGTTAAGCTGTTGATTGTTTCTTGCCCGGAGAAGTGTGGTGTGGTTGGAGGAAGAGGTAACAGCAGCCTGTGAGTAATTTAGTGATTTTTATTTATTTATTTTTTTTTTTTCATTTCTTTATCCTTAATTTTTCCTTCCTTGTAGGACATTTAAAGGGTAGAATCCGGTGGGAGTCGCCACAGTTGACGCATTATTTTGTGCGTTATCTTGCATTCTTGCAGTGTGTGTTCTTTACTTGATCATTCAGAACAGATTTTTTGGTCCTTTGCTCTTAGGCAGTCTCGGGTCTGGCGATCTTCAAGGGCGTAGCACTTCACGCAAACGTTGATTTTGACAAATCGTTCCTGGTGGAGCGATTGAAATATTGAATAGCTTGAGGCCGTGTTGGATGGCCTTCTCTGCTATGGCTACTGTATTAAATTCCATGTTTAGCAGGTTCCTTTTGAAGTTGGTGTTGGGAAATTTATTGTTGAAGATTTTTGTCTATTAATGGATAGCTCTATTTATTTATTTATTCATTTTTATGTAGGAGGGACACCGGCCAAGAGCAATAAAACTCCAACAAAAAAAAAAAAAAGGCCATTAAGATGCCGGTCCCCGAATATAATCGATAGTCAAAACTAAACGATAATTGTCATGAAAACTCCCTCTTAAAGGAATTCAAGTCATAGGAATGTGGAAATACAGACGCAGGCAGGGAGTTCCAGAGTTTACCAGAGAAAGGGATGAATGATTCAGAATGCTGGTTAACTCTTGCATTACAGAAGTGGAGAGAATTGGAGCGAGAGTAAAAAAAAAAAGCCTTGTGCAGCGACGCCACGGGAGGAGGAGAGGCATGGAGTTAGCAAGGTCAGAAGAGCAGTAGAAGATAGCAAGAGATGCAACATTGTGGCGATGAAAAAGAGCCTGAAGACAGTCAGAGGAGAAGAGTTGATAAGACAAAAAGCTTTTGATTCCATCCTGTCTTAAAGAGCGGTATAAGCAGAAACCCCCCAGACATGTGAAAGATACTCCATACATGGACGAATAAGCCCTTGTACAGCAGCTGGCAGGTTGAAAAGGAGAAAAAAAAAAAGCAGAGACATGTCAGAAGGCCTAACTTTATACAAGCTGTTTTAGCTAGAGATGCGGTGTGAAGTTTCAGTTTACATTATAAGAAAAGGACACCTGTAGGATGTTCAATGTAGAAGAGGGTAACAGTTGAGTTTCATTAAAGAAGAGGAGATACTTGTCTGGAAGGTTGTGTTGAATTAATAAATGAAGGAATTGAGTTTTTGAGGCATTGAACAATACCAAGTTTGCTCTCCCTCAATCAGAAATTTTTGAGAGATCAGAAGTCAGGTGTTCAGTGGCTTCCCTGAGTGAGCTGTTTACTTCCTGTTTACTTCCCTCTTCACACTGCGTGGGTGCGGGTGATTGACTGGTTAATGCCCTAATACAGCAGCAGCATCTCACTGGTCTTTACCGGTCTCGTACCTATGCGCTGTGGCAGTGGGTTTTAAATTTAAATTGAGGTCTTTATAATGTGCAGTTAGTATATATATATATATATATATATATATATATATATATATATATATATATATATATATATATATATATATATATATATATATATATATATATATATATATATATATATATCATCACAAAGGCCCCATCACAAAGCTGCCACACCTGTACTAGCTTCCCTAAACCACCTTCTGCATGGACTCAGTGCAGGGCTCAAAGACAGGTGTACATGGTCTCTTGTAACTCCTGCATCCTTTTCCCAATGGTCGTAACTCCAGATCACACTAAGCTGATGTCACCAGACTGTTTTCCCTAACACCCACAGCTGCAGAAAAATCGACAACCACGTCTAGGAAAAAGACAGTTAACATACAACTACACGTATATGATCAAGGTATAATGCCCCGTTGAGCTTTCGCCCTCTGTGACAGTCCTCCCACTGCCCAACAGAATGTTAAAGCTTCAAGCCGAGTAGTATTGTTTACTGCCTCCAGGGTGATAGGCCTTATCAGCACCAAAGGAGGGAGTAAAGTTTACTACACCGCTAATTACTTAGGTCCTCTGCGGCTGAACTGCACCAGCCCGCAGTAGCATTTAAGACAAACACTAACTAACTAAAGTTACTAATAAAAAACACCAGAAACTACACCAAAGAGAGTGCCCACAAACACACAGGAGGGTCAGTCACCGCTCACTGCGCCAGCTCAAACTGTACTCTCACACAAGCAAGGAGTCACTTCCTTGAGTATAGTGTGTAATTTACTACCTTACTGGCAGACAACTTTGGAGACTTCTAGTTTATATAAGTAGGCCGGGGCGTACGGCCAGTAGTGAGTCACTTATCCCCTTAAGGCAACTAAGCTGGCTAACTAGTATCCCACCTTAATCTCCTTCGAATATTAAAGGACGTCTCAGTACGTCCTTTAATATTCGGCCAAGGGCCGAGGGCCAAGGGCAACGTGTTGTCCTTGGCCAGTGTCCTTCCTACATGAAAAAAAAAAAATATATATATATATATATATATATATATATATATATATATATATATATATATATATATATATATATATATATATATATATATATATATATATATATATATATATATATATATATATATATATATATATATATATATATATATATATATATATATATATATATATATATATATATATATATATATATATATATATATATATATATATATATATATATATATATATATATATATATATATATATATATATATATATATATATATATATATATATATATATATATATATATATATATATATATATATATATATATATATATATATATATATATATATATATATATATATATATATATATATATATATATATATATATATATATATATATATATATATATATATATATATATATATATTTTTTTTTTTTTTTTTTTTTTTTTTTTTTTTTTTTTTTTTTCTTGTAGGAAGGACACTGGCCAACGGCAACAAAAATCTAATAAAAAAAAAATGCCCACTGAAATTCCAGTCCCATAAAAGGGTCAAAGCAGTAGTCAAAAATTGATGAATAAGTGTCTTGAAACCTCCCTCTTTAAGGAATTCAAGTCATAGGAAGGTGGAAATACAGAAACAGGGAGGGAGTTCCAGAGTTTACCAGAGAAAGGGATGAATGATTGAGAATACTGGTTAACTCTTGCGTTAGAGAGGTGGACAGAATAGGGGTGAGAGAAAGAAGAAAGAAGAAAGTGCAGCGAGGCCGCGGAAGGAGGAGAGGCATGCAGTTAGCGAGATCAGAAGAGCAGTTAGCATGAAAATAGCGGTAGAAGACAGCTAGATATGCAACACTGCGGCGGTGAGAGAGAGGCTGAAGATAGTCAGTTAGAGGAGAGGAGTTGATGAGACGAAAAGCTTTTGATTCCACCCTGTCTAGAAGAGCAGTATAAGTGGAACCTCCCCAGACATGTGAAGCATACTCCATACATGGACGGGTAAGGCCCTTGTACAGAGTTAGCAGCTGTGGGGGGTGAGAAAAACTGGCGGAGACGTCTCAGAACACCTAAATTCATAGAAGCTGTTTTAGCTAGAGATGAGATGTGAAGTTTCCAGTTCAGATTATAAATAAAGGACAGACCGAAGATGTTCAGTGTAGAAGAGGGGGACAGTTGAGTGTCATTGAAAAAGAGGGGATAGTTGTCTGGAAGGTTGTGTCGAGTTGATAGATGGAGGAATTGAGTTTTTCAGGCATTGAACAATACCAAGTTTGCTCTGCCCCAATCAGAAATTTTAGAAAGATCAGAAGTCCAGCGTTCTGTGGCTTCCCTGCGTGAAATGTTTACCTCCTGAAGGGTTGACGTATATGAAAAGACGTGGAAAAGTGCAGGGTGGTATCATCAGCGTAGGAGTGGATAGGACAAGAAGTTTGGTTTAGAAGATCATTAATGAATAATAAGAAGAGAGTGGGTGACAGGACAGAACCCTGAGGAACACCACTGTTAATAGATTTAGGAGAACAGTGACCGTCTACCACAGCAGCAATAGAACGGTCAGAAAGGAAACTTGAGATGAAGTTACAGAGAGAAGGATAGAAACCGTAGGAGGCTAGTTTGGAAATCAAAGCTTTGTGCCAGACTCTATCAAAACCTTTTGATATGTCCAAGGCAACAGCAAAAGTTTCACCAAAATCTCTAAAAGAGGATGACCAAGACTCAGTAAGGAAAGCCAGAAGATCACCAGTAGAGCGGGCTTGACGGAACCAATACTGGCGATCAGATGGAAGGTTGTGAAGTGATAGATGTTTAAGAATCTTCCTGTTGAGGATAGATTCAAAAACTTTAGATAGGCAGGAAATCAAACCAATAGGACGGTAGTTTGAGGGATTAGAACGATCACCCTTTTTAGGAACAGGTTGAATGTAGGCGAACTTCCAGCAAGAAGGAAAGGTAGATGTTGACAGACAGAGCTGAAAGAGTTTGACTAGGCAAGGTGCAAGCACGGAGGCACAGTTTCGGAGAACAATAGGAGGGACCCCATCAGGTCCATAAACCTTCCGAGGGTTTAGGCCAGCGAGGGCATGGAAAACATCATTGCGAAGAATTTTAATACGTGGCATGAAGTAGTCAGATGGTGGAGGAGAGGGAGGAACAAGCCCAGAATCGTCCAAGTAGAGTTTTTAGCAAAGGTTTGAGCCAAGAGTTCAGCTTTAGAAATAGATGTGATAGCAGTAGTGCCATCTGGTTGAAATAGATGAGGGAAAGAAGAAGAAGCAAAGTTATTGGAGATATTTTTGGCTAGATGCCACAAATCACGAGGGAGTTAGATCTTGAAAGGTTTTGACATTTTCTGTTAATGAAGGAGCTAGTTGGAGAACAGACTTGGCATGGTTCCGGGCAGAAATATAAAGTGCATGAGATTCTGGTGATGGAAGGCTTAAGTACCTTTTGTGGGCCACCTCTCTATCATGTATAGCACGAGAACAAGCTGTGTTCAACCAAGGTTTAGAAGATTTAGGACGAGAAAAAGAGTGAGGAATGTACGCCTCCATGCCAGACACTATCACCTCAGTTATGCGCTCAGCACACAAAGACGGGTCTCTGACACGGAAGCAGTAGTCATTCCAAGGAAAATCAGCAAAATACCTCCTCAAGTCCCCCCAACTAGCAAAGGCAAAACGCCAGAGGCACCTTCGTTTAGGGGGATCCTGAGGAGGGATTAGAGCGATAGAACAAGATAAAGATATGAGATTGTGATCGGAGGAGTCCAAAGGAGAAGAAAGGGTGACAGCATAAGCAGGATTAGAGGTCAGGAAAAGGTCAAGAATGTTGGGTGTATCTCCAAGACGGTCAGGAATACGAGTAGGGTGTTGCACCAATTGCTCTAGGTCATGGAGGATAGCAAAGTTGTAGGCTAGTTCACCAGGATGGTCAGTGAAGGGAGAGGAAAGCCAAAGCTGGTGGTGAACATTGAAGTCTCCAAGAATGGAGATCTCTGCAAAAGGGAAGAGGGTCAGAATGTACTCCACTTTGGAAGTTTAGTAGTCAAAGAATTTCTTATAATCAGAGGAGTTAGGTAAGAGGTATACAACACGGATAAATTTAGTATGAGAGTGACTCTGTAGTCGTAGCCAGATGGTGGAAAACTCGGAAGATTCAAGAGCGTGGGCCCAATAGCAGGTTAAGTCATTGCGCACATAAACGCAGCATCCAGCTTTGGATCGAAAATGAGGATAGAGATAGTAGGAGGGAACAGAAAAGGGGCTACTGTCAGTTGCCTCAGACACCTGAGTTTCAGTGAGGAAAAGAAGATGAGGTTTAGAAGAGGAGAGGTGGTGTTCTACAGATTGAAAATTAGATCTTAGACCGCGAATGTTGCAGAAGTTAATGAAGAAAAAGTTGAGGGGGGTGTCAAGACACTTAGGGTCGTCGACAGAAAGGCAGTCCGACCTGGGGACATTTATGGTCCCCTCCCCAGATGGGGATTCCGAGGCTGGTGTAGGAGTCGCCATGATGATTATAAATTTTTGAGTGAAGGGTGTGTGTTGTTAGGTGCTTGTAGTTTTGTTTGAAGGAAGAGAGTTGTCTTTAGAGGGCAGGCTGTGACTGCCCCCTTGTGTTGTGAGACACAAAGGGAAACGTTCAGTGAGGTCACAGCTGGGTTTAATGATAAGTTCACAGCACCCCCTGAACAGTGCTTTAGACCTCACTGGGAGTAATTATCGTTTTTGCAGGTGTCTACTATACATATATATATATATATATATATATATATATATATATATATATATATATATATATATATATATATATATATATATATATATATATATATATATATATATATATATATATATATATATATATATATATATATATATATATATATATATATATATATAAACAGTAAGTAAACAGTAATAAATATAAGTAATGTCGGGAAAGGAAAAACTCCCTCACCTCCATATCCATTGTGACAAGCGAGCACCAGCCAGGCAAGGACAGCTCCCCAGGCCAGGCGATGCCCTCCCCCGTACACGATCTGCGTCATCACTTCGTAAGGTACAGGGTGCAGAATGCTGTTGTAGCTGTACATGCCATACACCACGAGCAGGCCTGTCAGGCTGGCGACGGTCCACCCCACCGTCACTAACAGCTAAACACAAATAGACAATGTATGGTTAGAATTATCCATCATTTTTTGTTTCAGAGTACGTTTCTATTCATTCATTCATATTTATTTCTTGCTATCATTGTATTGTTAATAGCGTTGTAGTTTGTTGTTGTTGTTGTTGTTGTTGTTGTTGTTGTTGTTGTAGTTATCGTTGCTATTGTCGTTTTTTGTTCTCTTTATTATTTTAGTAGTAGTACATAGGGGTAGTACTATTACTACCAGTAGTTGTAGTAGTAATAGTAGTAGTAGTAGTAGTAGTAGTAGTAGTAGGAGGAGGAGGAGGAGGAGGAGGAGGAGGAGGAGGAGGAGGAGGAGGAAGAGGAGGAGGAGGTGTATTTTCTTTTTTTTTTTCCTTCATGCTGAGAGGGGCAATTGTTGTTGTTGTTGTTGATGTTGTTGTGGTGGAAATAAAAAAAAAAAAAGAACACTTAATTACCATTTTAAGTTCATAAAATTCAAATTATAAGTCCCCTTCAGCATCCTGCAGTGTGCCTCTCACGCAGCAACTGCTGCATTAGTGCAGGATTTATCTGGTCTGGAGATGGTGGTTTTGCAATCGAGGACCAAGTGCTTAAGGACCAGCTTGGTGTCCGGTGCCTTAGTGCTATTCATGTATTGGTTATCACAGCACAACACACAGACTTACCGGACTCATCTTCAGTCTTTTGTCTCCTTGTTTGTAAAATATATATCCAAGCCACACTCCGGCCACCCAGGGCTCAGCGCGGCACCACGGGGTCAAGTAAATGTTCTTGAAATATTCACTGCTTCCTCTGTAAGCAAAATAAAAATATGGAAACATAAATAAATATAGAATAGAAATGGTTTTGGCGAGTTTTGGCGTGGATATACGTAGATATAACTTATGGTGAAAGGTAAGTGTGATTGTGTTATTAAATTGTTATTAACATGTGAGGGATATTTTTATAAGTTCATATCTATTCGTGCAAATAAGCAAACAAAACAAGTGTTATGAAACAAATTCTAAAAGGAAATTATCCACTTCCTGTTTCATATGAGAAAGTAATTTTTTTAAAGGCGACAGCTCGACATGCTCTGATGTCTTCCTCTGTTATAGTAGTAAAGAAATAAATGAAAAGAGGTGTCCAGAGTTCATGAGCAAGATGACAGCGTGTATGAGCTTTCACTGGAATAGCATGTATAGAACGAAACAAAGGGAAAGCTTCGTGCAGCAAGGAAAAGGAAAGCACTACGAGCATAGTTAATAGCTCGTGATAAACTCTTTTAGTGGAACCAACGGAGAGATAACAAGTAATTCATTACTGAGATTGAGTGAAACTAACAGCAGGTGAGGGAGAGTTCATTCAAATGCTTTTTTATTTGATCCCGATCAGAAGTGATGTGTAAGTAAGACTTTGTACAAAAAGAATCAATGTAAGCTTGGACTGATAAAGTATTTGCTAAACAAAATCAGTCGTCAAGCAATGTAAACAGTCGTGCATTATGAGACTCCTGGTGTCGTTGTGGTCTGGTCCAGTCTTATACAACAGTCCTAAGAGTGTTCTGAGTCGGTTCCGCTTCTCATCACATGAAATAACTTCTGATTCGAGATAATGATGAAAACTTCATAATGATGGCTGAATCTAAAATAAATTAATATAATATTAAATTTCCGAATTAGAATCTACATTAGAATGTTCGAGGCTCCTTGTTAGATGGCAAAACTGAAATAAAGATTGCTAAGTTCAATAAAAGATTGTTAAAATTCATGTGAAAATAAAGTTAAAATTACAAAATTATTTTTAACGAAATATCACAATGTTGAAAAAGAAAAGAAAAACAGTTTGTTGATATGCAATTAGTAAAGTTTCATTGATGATGAAGAGAAAGGCCGGTAGTAATTGACTGGTTTCGAAAGAAGAAAGAAAGCATATATCTTTTATCGTAGTGCAAATGTCTATTCGCAGTATTTTTTTTTTTTTTGGGTAGTATTGACATTTTACTTTACTTATGAATTCAGTTAGGTTGTAACCAGCAGCTGTCACTACTTGCTGGTAATTTTATTGAGATTTGAATTAAAACAAGAAGCGTTAGTGCCTCACCGGTACCTACTTAAAAACCAAAGATTATATATATATATATATATATATATATATATATATATATATATATATATATATATATATATATATATATATATATATATATATATATATATATATATATATATATATATATATACAGTACATCGGCGCCACTGCAATATCCATCATTGTTGGATAGGCTCTAACCGTCAGTCCAAATTAGCCTATAAATTTTCTGAACTTTTTATTGTCATGGAAAATTTCCATGTCAATAAAGTTAGAATTTTCAAGTCCCATTTATAAATGTCAAAGTCAAAGTCATTCAGCGGAGCAGGGTGAAGAAGGCTGACATTCCTTATCACTCTCCCTTCACAGTCCTCTCCTTCACCTCCTCAGCCTACATGCCACAATCTGATTTCCATTATTGTTATTATTTTTTTTTTCTTCTGTGTTTTGTAAATGTCTTTTGCTGCTTCGCCAGTCCTTGGATCTATGGGAGAGAACTTTTGGTATCTGGGTAAAATGTTTATTTCGTTTTCATTTATAGTTAACCCGTGTCACTAATTTTAGGGGAAAGTAAGCTCACGTGTCACACGTTCACATCGCAAGGCCTGGGCGAGGTGCGGCCCATTCATTCACCAGTCTGTGTCTGAGGGCTGTCAACACTCACTCTGGTCCATACATTAAATTCGTCGGGGGATAGTCGCGTGCGTAGATTATAGCCGCGGGAATGACGGCGGAGACCACGGTGACGATTAACAGCCATGCCTTGCCTGTGGGAGGAGACAGCAGTGATGTCACAAGTTATGTAGGGTGTATGGAGAAACATTGATGAAGGAAAGTTGGATATGGAACAAATAGACCTGAAAGAAAATAAGAACTGATCATATTATAAACATGAACGAGTTTATGTACAGGGTGTCCCGGAAGGCAGGTCACATATTCTCAGATATGAAAGATCAAGTCATTCTAAATCAGAATTACTTTTAATACCATGGTTTAAAAGTTACAGGACATTTTGATATGAAGGCGACAACAATTGGAGATATGACTTGTAGTTCATGGTAACTATGGTATCCAGATATACAAACTATCGTCTCTCGGGAATATGGACGAAGTGTTAAGAGTAGCCAATCTCTCTCTCTCTCTCTCTCTCTCTCTCTCTCTCTCTCTCTCTCTCTCTCTCTCTCTCTCTCTCTCTCTCTCTCTCTCTCTCTTTTATGAGTTGTGATTGTACCTTAATGAAGATTTTATTATTCATATTTTATTTTATTATATGATTATATTAATTTTAAAAATATATCTTCACTGAGAAAGTTACATTATTTTAGATCGTATAAGAAACCCCATAGAGAGATCCCAGTTACACACGTTAAATGAACTAGTTCTTGCAAAAAAAATAAATAAATAAAAATAAATAAATAAATAAAATAATAATAATAATAATAATAATAATGATGCGTGCACAAAGAAACTGCACTTAGGCAACATACCAGTGTCAGTGACTATTGAAATGATTGAAATACATTATAAAACGGTGGCATCCTTCGGCAGAATCTTTTCGTGCTGCCAGACGTATAATTATCATTTATTTATATTTTTTATTTATTTTATTTTTTTTTTTAGGCGGTGAGAGAGGACCGTCAACAATAACAAAACGAGGGAATGATGACTGTGTTTGTTTGTGCTGTGGGTGATTACAACTCTAAACACAGGAAAGAACTCGCAGTCATTGTACTGATCAATATGCATATAGTATATATACTGCATACACATATATAATATCTAACACACACACACACACACACACACACACACACACACACACACAAAGAGAAAATACATTGAACATACGTATATATAAAAGTTGTCATAAATTGCGAGATTTAAAGTTGTGCACATATTTTCAACATGGAGAACGACGCTATGGAAATCTGACGGATGAAATATGAACTACAAGTCGTGATATCTCCCATTGGAGGGGAGATAATGTATTATTTTCCTAAAGTATACACGCACCCCTACCTCTTCTATGGTAGGGACACCTTGTACGCCCGGGATGGAGTGCATTTATCACGCCAGGGTGTTCTGGTTTTGGCCAAAACACTCGAGCAGGAGGTAACTCCACTCCAGCGCTTTTTTCGTTAGTCAGGAGGGAAGAAGGGGTAGTGAGCTCAAAATGAAGGACAAATTAGTTAAATCTAGAAAAGTAACTTGCTCATGGAAGATGAGAAATAGCTTAAGCGTTTACTACACAAATTGTAGAAGTATTTTGGATAAAATAGACTTGCTTAGAGGAATAGCGTGTATAGAGAGCCTTGATGTCACTGCTTTTAACAGAAACTTGGTTAAATATGTGAGGAAAAGTATTTAATACAGAGGTTAAGATAGTTATACACTATTTTATAAAGACAGGGAAAACAGGAGAGGAGGAGGTGTAGCGTTATACGTTAGGGACACATTACAGTGCTGTATAAACAGTAGAATTAAAACAGATAGCAAAACAGTCGATATGAGTTGATATTAAGGAAAGATCACAGTCAGTAGTACTGGGAGTAGTGTACAGGCCAACGAACAGTACAAAGGAAATTAACACCTCACTGTGGCAGGAAATAAACAGAGCAGGAAGGTATAGTCAGGTATATGTGGTAAGAGATTTTAATTTTAGGAATATCAACTGGAGCCTGATTGTGTAACAAGGAAGCAGAGGAATTTCTAAAGGTAATTCAGGATAATTTATTTTTAAACAGGTAGTCATAGAACCCACGAGGAGGAACAATAACTTAATTCTTACTTACAGGAAGGAAGCATTCACGCAGGTAGTGGTTGGAGGACAGCTAGGTAACAGTGACCATTGGGAAATTAGGTACAAATTACTCGTAAAATGGGAAGAAATCTTAGAAGCAAAAACGCTAGTAAAATACCTGACTTTAGGAGGGCAGATTTTGAGGAATTAAAAAGGTACCTCCAAGAAGTTGACTGGCAACGAATGCAGGGTGAGGTCAGGTCCGGGATGGAGTTCAGAGAGATAAGGCAGGATGAGAGAGGTAAGGTGAGGTGTGAGGATGTAGGACAAGAGGAAGGAAGATGTGTCCGGAAGGGGCGGAGGAAAGAGAGAGAGAGAGAGAGAGAGAGAGGGGGGGAAATAGGTGTGAGTATGTTGGAGGGTCAGGTCATGCTGAGATGGGAGAGGTGAAGGTCGAGGCGAGTTGGTGAGGGAGTGGAGAGGATGGAAGGGGCCGAGATGAGGGAATTAGGTGAAGTAAATGCAGATGAGTTGTATAAATATTTCGTAAATAAACTGCATACAGGACAATTTGCAAATATTCCGTATAGAGGAATAAGGTCACAGAAAAATTATCCAAAATGGATGACTGTTGGGTTAAAACACTATATAGGGTGGAAGAGAAGTATATGTAAGAGGTTAAAGGCAAGTGAAGAGGTTTTAAGGCCACAATATAATTAATTAGTTAGAACAGCCAGGAGGTTAACGAGGAAAGCTAAAAACATTTATGAATTAAAGGTAGTCAGCCAGGCGAAGACGGACCCCAAGAGATTTTATCAGGTATACAGGACGAAGAATAAAGATACTATAGGTTCATTAAAGGTAGCAGATGGGGAGGTGGTTAGTTCTGGGGAGGAAATTAGTATAATTCTGAATTAATATTTTTTTTACTGTCTTCATCCATGCAGGAAATGCCAAATAGCGAACAGATGTTTAGAGCAGATGAGAATAAGAAGCTGACAGATATTTCCATAACTAAGGAGATAGTGGAACAGAAGATAGATAGGTTAAAAAGTTTAAGACACCGGGAACAGATGAAATATATCCCAGAGTACTTAAGGAATGCAAAGAGGTTATTAGTGAGCCGTTAGTTTCTGTCTTTAGGAAATCACTTGAGTCACGTGAGGTACCAGTAATGTGGAGGCAGGCTAATATAGTACCCATCTTTAAGGAGATAAAACTTTAGCGCCTAATTATAGACCTGTCAGCTTAACTTCAGTTGCATGTAAAATATTTGAATCAATTATAGCGAGAAACATTGGGGAGCATTTAGATAAACATAACTTGGTAAATCAGTCACAGCATGGCTTCACGAAGGGGAAGTCTTGCCTGACGAACTTGTTAAGTTTTTTACAGTTAAGTGTACGAGGCAGTAGATAATGATGATAGTTATGACATCTTATATCTGGACTTTAGTAAAGGTTTTAACAAGGTACCCACCCCATCAGAGACTCCTGAGAAAGGTTAGGGCATACGGGATAGATGGGAAGGCGTTAAGCTGGATAAGGTTATGGCTAAGCGACAATCGACAAGCAAGTGGTGGAGGCCTGTACGTCTGTTAAACCTAGTACCAATTTTACATGTGTAAGTTCAGATGAACCCAAATAATGTATTTTTGGTAAATAACGATGACCAGCAAAATAAATTGTAATCTTCAGTCTTGCCAATAAGCAACTATCAAATCTTTGATGACCCTCGAGACCATAACCAAGTGCATAATTGGCCCTCAAAAGGAATTGAGTTTGACACCCCTGCTCTACGTCCTTGCCGTCCATTCCTGCCGTGGCAAGTAGTCGGGGAACACTTCCCTGAAGGGCAGAACCCTCCTTAGGTACCCTAATAGCTGTAATAGCAGCTGTCAACACGCAACACACCTACCGTGCCTAGTCACGTCAGGGAAGCAACCTGCTCCCCACCTCCGGTACACTCCACTCCGCAGGGGAGGAAACTCCAACTATCCAGCAGTCAGGACTCTCTCCACCCTCGGCAGTCACCCATAACACACCAGACACAACCGACTGGGGCTAGGACCGAGTACCGGCGCCCACAGCCTCAACTCCAGGTGACAATTCTTCATGAGTATCACCTCCGAGAGGTTCCGCAAAGTGAGGGAAACCATCAAACAAACAATCTAACTCCAACACTCCATCCTTACATTTGGCAACGCTCTAAACAAAGTCATGTGCTTCTTATGGTGGCTCTGCGGTTGTCCAGTCGGCCTCAGCACACTGACTCAAAGACGAGTCTAACTCGCCCAAACACTCGCCAGCAGAAGGACAGACTCCTAGGCACTCTGCTCACACTGCGGCATCAACCAATTCTGCACTCCTCTAGTGGTAACCCTGCCTTGATGCAGTCAACTAAGAAATTACAGAATCCATAAGCACCCGACGCTGGGTGCTCGCCTTGGCTCAGAGCGAGTAACAGAAAGAACAGAATTACAAACATCAGCAGACTCTACATCTGGGGCTGGGTCTGCGAATGGGGGCTGTACACAAAGTCTCCCATCTGCCAGGTCATTCCCCAAAAGGAAATCAACCCCAGATGCTGGCAGTATCACCCCCGCCTTTGCGGTCACTAGCGGGCATACAAGCCACATCTCCGCCGTAGCGAAGCTTTCTATGGCGCCATCAGGCTTATCAGAGGCAACCCACCTCCCAATTACATTCTTGCACAGTGACTGCTGTGCGGTTGTGTCTCTCAAAACAGTAACAGGGTATTCAACTGCGTCAATTTCAACAATGCCCTGCCACAAAAATGAACAGCACCAGTCCAAACTAAACCTCAGGGGGCACGAGGAATGTTCAATATATGAGAGCGCAGTAATTCCAACCCTTATATCCTCACGACCAAACACAGACAGAATCTCCTCATGTTCAACACCTCAGTCGTGTGATACAAGGCCAGCGGCTTTTGGAGGGTATTAGAAGCCATGGCTGTCACTATCTTGGGCCAGTTAAATTTAAAGTGTTCGTATTTTTACATTAGTGACACATGGGCTGCATACGATACGGGGGAGTGCTTTTTTAAATGTAAAAGGGTCTCTGGCCAAGGCAAATAAAACCAGAGAAAAAAATTCCACTTAGGCGAAAAAAAAAAAAAGACGTTAAGAGTATCTTAAAAAATTGAAGGATAACTGTCTTCAAATATCCCTCCTGAAAGAGTTCAAGTCATAGGGAGAGATTACCAGAGAAAAGGATGAATGGTTTACTCTTGCATTAGAGAGATGGATAAAATAGAGTTGAAAGAAAAAAGTCTTGTGCAGCGAGGCCGCGGGAGGAGGGGAGGCATGCAGTTAGCAAGATCAGAAGAGCAGTATGAGATAACTGGAGATGCAACATTGCGGTGATAAGAAAGAGGCTAAAGACAGTCAGATAAAAGAAAGGAGTTGATGAGATGAAAAACTTTTTATTCCATCCTGTCTAAAAGAGCGGTATGAGTGGAAAATCCCCCCCAAATATGTGAAGCATACTCCATACATGGACAAATAATGCCCTTGTACAGAGTAAGCAGCTGGCTGGTTGAGAAATAAAAAAAAAAAAAATGGCGGAAACGGGTCAGAACACCTAACTTCATAGAAGCTGTTTTAGCTAGAGATGAGATGTAAAGTTTCCAGTTTAGATTATAAGAAAAGGACAGACAGAGGACGTTCAATGTAGAAGAGGGTGACAGTTGACTTTCATTGCAGAAGAGACGATAGTTGTCTGGAAGGTTGTGTTGAGTTGATAAATGCAGTAACTGATTTTTTCGGGTATTGAACAATATCAAGTTTGCTCTGCCCCAATCAGAAATTTTAGAGAGATTAGAAGTCAGGCGTTCTGTGGCTTCCTTATGTGAACAGTTTACTTCCTGAAGGGTTGGACGTTTACGAAAAAAAATTGGAAAAGTGCAGGGTGGTATCATCAGCGAAGGAGTGGATAGGACATGAAGTTTTGTTTTGAAGATCACTAATAAATATTAGGAAGCGAGTAGGTAACAAGACATAATTTCTGACGAATATAACTGTTAATAGATTTAGGAGAACAGTGACCATCTACCACAGCAGCAATAGAACAGTTAGAAAAGAAACTTGAAGTTACAGAGAGAAGGATGGAAGCCATAGAAAGATAGTTTAGAAATCAAAGCTTTGTGACAGACTCTATCAAAAACGTTTCATATGTCTAAAGCAACAGGAAAAGTTTCACCGAAATATCTAAAAGATCACCAAAACTCAATAACGAAAGCCTAAAGATAACCGGTACAGTGGCTTTGACGGAACCCATACTGGGGATCAGAGAGAAAGGTTGTGAAGTGATAGATGTTTAAAAATCTTCCTGTTGAAGATAGATTCAAAAACTTTAGATAGGCAGGAAATTAAATCAATAGGACGGTAGTTTGAAAGATTAGAGAAGTCACCCTTTTAAGGAAAATGTTGATACACAAAGCTGAAAGAGTTTGACTAAGCATGATGCAATCACGCAGGCACAGTTTCGGAGAACAATAGGAGGAACCCCTTAAGACCTATAAGCATTCCAAGGGTTTCAGCCAGCGAGGGCATGAAAAACATAATTACACAGGATTTTAATGAGTAGCATGAAGTAGTCAGAATGTGGAGGAAAGGGAGAATCATGCAAGGTCGAGTTTTTAACAAAGATCTGAGCGCAGATTTCAGCTTTTGAAATAGATGAGATGGCAGTGGTGCCATCAGGTTGAAATAAACGAGGGAAAGATGGAGAAGCAAAGTTACTGGCTGAGTACTAGAAGTAAAAAATTGAAGGATAAGTGTCTCTTGAAGGAATTCAAGTCATAGGTAGGTGGAAATACAGAAGCAGGCAGGGAGTTCCAGAGTTTACCAGAGAAAGGGATGAATGATTGAGAATACTGGTTAACTCTTGCGTTAGAGAGGTGGACAGAATAAGGGTGAGAGAAAAAAGAAAGTCTTGTGCAGCGAGGCCGCGGGACGAGGAGAGGCATGCAGTCAGCAGGATCAGAAGAGCAGTTAGCATGAAAATAGCGGTAGAAGACAGCTAGTGATGCAACATTGTGACGATGAGAGAGAGGCTGAAGACAGTCAATTAAAGGAGAGGAGTTCATGAGACGAAAAGCTTTTGATTCTACCCTGTCTAGAAGAGCAGTATGAGTGGAACCCCCTTCCCCAGACATGTGAAGCAAACTCCATACATGAAGGGATAAGGCCCTTGTACAGAGTTAGCAGCTGGGGGTGTGAGAAAAACTGGCGGAGACATCTCAGAACACCTATCTTCATAGAAGCTGTTTTAGCTAGAGATGAGATGTGAAGTTTCCGGTTCAGATTATACGCAAAGGACAGACCGAGGATGTTCACTGTAGAAGAGGGGGACAGTTGATTGTCATTGAAGAAGAGGGGATAGTTGTCTAGAAGGTTGTGTCAAGTTGATAGATGGAGGAATTGAGTTTTTGAGGCACTGAACAATACCAAGTTTGCTCTGCCCCAATCAGAAATTTTAGAAAGATCAGAAGTCAAGCGTTCTGTGGCTTGCCTGCGTGAAATGTTTACTTCCTGAAGGCTTGGATGTCTATGAAAACACGTGGAAAAGTGCAGGGTGGTATCATCAGCGTAGGAGTGGATAGGACAAGAAGTTTGGTTTAGAAGATAATTGATGTATAATAAGAAGAGGGAAGCTTTGTGCCAGACTCTATCAAAAGCTTTTCATATATCCAAGGCAACAGCAAAAGTTTCACCAAAATCTCTAAAGGAGGATGACCAAGACTCAGTAAGGAAAGTCAGATCACCAGTACAGCGGCCTTGATGGAACCCAGATAGAAGGTTGTGAGGTGATAGATGTTTAAGAATCTTCCTGTTGAGGATAGATTTACTGCCTATCTAAGGTTTTTTTTTTTTTCAATCTATCCTCAACGGGAAGATTCTTATACATCTATCACTTCACAACCCTTTAACTGATTGCCAGTATGTGTTCCGTCAAGACCACTCTATTGGTGATCTGGCTTTCTTTACTGAGTCTTGATCATCCTTTTTTAAAAGGTTTTGGTGAAACATTTGCTGTTGCCATAGACATATCAAAAAGTTTTGATAGAGTCTGACACCAAGCTTTGGTTTTCAGCCTACTCTCCCAAAATTTCTCTCCTTCTCTCTGTAACTTCATCTCAAGTTTCCTTTCTGACCGTTGTATTGCTGATGTGATAGACAGTGACTGTTTTTCTCCTAAATCTATTAAATGTGGTGTTAGTCAGGGCACTGTCCTGTCACCCACCCTATTTCTATTATTCATCAATAATCTTCTAACCAAACTTCCTGCCCTATCGATTCCTACACTGATGATACCACCCTTCACTTTTTTACGTCTTTTCGTAGCCGTCCAACCCTTCAGGAAGTATACATTTCACGGAGGGAAATCACTGAACACCTGACTTCTGATTTCTGATCGGGGCAGAGCAAACTTAGTATTGTTCAATGCCTCAAAAAATCAATTTGTTCATCCATCAACTTGACACAACCTTTCAGACAACTATCCCTCTTCTTCAATGACACTCAACTGTCCCTCCCTTCTACACTGAAAATCCATGGTCTGTCCTTCACTTAAAATCTAAACTGGAAACTTCACATCTCATCTTTAGCTTCTCTAAAGTTAAGCGTTCTGAGACGTCTCCTCTAGTTTTTTCTCAGTCTTGCACCTTCTAAATTTTTACAGTGTCTTTATTCGTCCATGTATGGAGTATGCTTCACATGTCTGGCGGGTACCACTCACACCGCTCTTCTAGACAAGGTGGAATCAAAAGCTTTTTTTGTCTCATGAACTCCTCTCCTTTAACTGGCTGTCTTCAGCCTTTTTCTCATCAGCAGAATGTTGAACCTCTAGCTATCTTCTACCGCTATTTTCATGCTAATTGCTCTTCTGATCTTGTTAATTGCGTGCCTTTCCTCCTCCCGCGGCCTCGCTGCACTAGTCTTTCTTCTTTCTCTCACCCCTATTCTGTCCACATCTTTAATGCAAGAGTTAACCAATATTTGCAAGGAGGAGGCAGTAAGCACCCGCCGAAACGATAATTACTCCCAGTGAGGTCTAAAGCACTGGATCACGGGGTGCTGTGAACTTATCATTAAACCCAGCTGTGAGCTCACTGAACGTTTCTCTTTGTGTTTCAAAATGCAAGGAAGCAGTCACAGCCTGCCCTCTAAAGACAACTCTCTTCCTTCACACAAAACTACAAGCTCCTAAATTACACACACAATCTTCACTCAAAATTCAAAATCATGGTGACTCCTACACCAGCCAGAGTCCCCATCTGGGAAGGGGACCACAAATGTCCCCCAGGTCGGTATGTTCTTCCGGTATCGACTCTAAGTGTCTTGACACCCTCCTCAACTTTTTTCTTCATTAATTTCTACAACATTCACGATCGTAAATCTAATTTTCAATCTGTAGAACACCACCTCTCCACTTCTAAACCTCATCTTCTTTTCCTAACTGAAACACAAGTGTCTGAGGCAACTGACAGTAGACCCTTTTCTATTAGCTCCTACTTTCTCTATCCTCATTTTCAATCCAAAGCTGGATGTTGTGTTTATGTGCGCAATGACTTAACCTGCTATCGCACCCACACTCTTGAATCTTCTGAGTTTACCACCATCTGGTTACGACTACAGAGTCACTTTCAAACTAAATTTATCAGTGCTGTATACCTCTCACCTAACTCCTCTGACTACAAGAAATTTTTTGACTACTTAACTTCCAAAGTGGAACACATTCTGACTCTCATCCCTTTGCGGAGATCTCCATTCTTAGAGACTTCAATGTTCACCACCAGTTTTGGCTTTCCTCTCCCTTCACTGACCATCCGGGCGAACTAACCTTCAGCTTTGCTATCATCCATGACCTAGAGCAATTGGTGCAACATCCTACTCATATTCCTGACCGTCTTGGAGATACGCCCAACAATCTTGACCTTTTCCTAACCTTTAATCCTTCTGCTTATGCTGTTACCCTCTCTTCCCCGTTGGACTCCTCTGATCACAATCTCATATCTGTATCTTGTCCTATCGCTCCAATCCCTCCTCAGGATCCTACTAAGCGAAGGTACCTCTGGCGTTTTGCCTCTGCTAGCTAGAGGGACCTGAGGAGGTATTTTGCTGATTTTCCTTGGAATGACTACTGCTTCCGTGTGAGAGATCCGTCTTTGTGTGCCGAGCGCATAACAGAGGTTATAGTGTCTGGCATGGAGGTGTACATTCCTCACTCTTTTTCTCGACCTAAACCTTCCAAACCTTGACTTAATATAGCTTGTTCTCGTGCCATACATGATAGAGAGGTGGCCCACAAAAGGTCACTGTTTTTCTCCTAAAGCTACTAACAGTGGTGTTCCTCAGGGTTCTGTCTTGTCACTCACTCTCTTATTATTATTCATCAATGACCTTCTAAACCAAACTTCTTGTCCTCTCCACTCCTACACTGATGATACTACCCTGCACTTTTCCACATCTTGGACACTCCTATTTTGAGAATAAGTAAATTGTAATTTATCTTTGTGATGAACAAAACTATAATATGAGTGTCTCTTCATAATGTGCTCTAAGCATTTCATGATAACACAAGTTAGGACTACAGCTCGTTAAATTAGATTGTTATTTTTGGGCACAGCTATAATTTCAGATGCTTCCACATATTTGGCACTACACTCTGGTATAATGAAGTTTGGAAAAAAAAATCCACATTGGCTCAGCAAGTTGCTCTTCACATTTTTTTTTTTTTAATTAACAGATGTTATCAAGTCCACTCGCTTTCCCACTCTGAACTTTTTTTTCAAGTTCATTACATCCTTACGTGTTATAAGAACGTTCAGCATTAATACTTCTAGAGCCCAACAATATATATATATATATATATATATATATATATATATATATATATATATATATATATATATATATATATATATATATATATATATATATATATATATATATATATATATATATATATATATATATATATATATATATATATATATATATACTGATGAGTTATCTGCCATTTTCCTTGCCCTAAAAATAATTTTTACTTTGCCGATTTTAAGTTTTATTATTTTCAGTGATTCCCGTATTGCGTTGTCTGCCCTGGACCATTTTACTTCCTCTCTCCCTCCCCTAATCTTATCTGTTTTAGAGTGGATTCACCCGCTTCAGCGCAGAGGATATCAAATAACATTTTGTTGGGTACCCGCAAATGTGAAGTTCATGGTAATGAGAAGGCAGACAGGCTGGCTGCAACTCGGTTTGCTCCTTCCATCCCCATTCCCTTTCATGATTCATACTCCATTATAAGGGTGGCAGTTCTTGCCAGTTGGAAGGGGAGGTGGGAAGATGTGGTTGCCACCACTAAGAATGGGGGAGATAACTTCAGTAACTTTCCCCCCATGGACATGGATATGCAGGGGCGTAGCTCAGAGACTGCACTGGACCGTCTCCGGACGGGTCACATGCGTCTCATTCATGGTTACCTCATGTTCCGGGAAACCCAACCATTCTGTGATGACTGTTTAGTTCCCCTTACACTGTGACACTTTCTAGTGGAGTGTCCCAGTCTGGTGGAGTTGCGGGGAGCGATATCTTTTCCGCTGTCGCGATGAGGATGGGACCTTCCAGATATCGCTGATACTTGGAGAGAGGGCTCTCTTCCCGGGACACGAGGTTCTTAAGTTTGTAGAGAAGGCTGGTCTTTTAAGCAAATTATAAATTACCTTTTAAGTGCTCTTCTATTTATTTTAAAAAGTAATAAAAATTGGACAGAACCTTATTTTTGCAGTGGGAGAATATGGAGGTAAGCGAGGAAGACACATAATGAGCAACGCTGGGTCTTGTAGCCTGGATCTGTGGGATCAGTGTTTTGGGCAAATAACGAACAACACCAGATACCTGAGTCACTGGGGTCAGTGTCTTGGGTACGTTCTTGGGTACGGAACGAACAACGCCAGGCACAGTGGTCTGGGTCAGTGGGATAAGTACTTCCTAACTTTAAATTAACATACATTAATTCAAAATAAAGTAAACTAAATTAAAAGAAGTAGCTTAATATTACTATACCAACCCTCTCATTTTTACCACTCAAGTTTTTTTTATTGCTTTTCACATTTCCTTTTATCATGGTTTCTTTTTTAGTGGTCTTTTAACATTTTCAACTTACCTATATTTTTGTTTTTAATACCGATATTTTAATAACTGCAATCTTGGTCGTTTTTAAAGGTCTGTAGCGGCGCCGTATGACCGCGATGTTGCGGCGCCACAAATAAAAAAATAAAGAAAATCTCTCCTCTGATTAGACACGGTATACACATTCTCCGTCTCCAGTTCCGAGCCTTCGCATGCCTCTTGAGCGCCCGTCTAAATTCTGTATTGCTTGTGACCTGGGTAATCACACGACAAAGGAATGCTTCTAAATTAAGGAATTGATATCAAGTTGTTACAACCTCTCAGTGAAATTTTCGGACACGTCAATTTCCAACCGGAAAAGATTAGTACCTGTTCTGCCGCCTCGCAAGGTATGCAAGTATATCAGTGTCTTTCTTATGAAACTCCCGAAATTTGATACTGGTGCTTCTTGTAATTTACTGAGTGTCGAGGCTTATTCCAATAATCATCCCTTACAACCTGCTTATAATAATCTTTTCTGTGTACAAGGTTCTCTCTTACGTGGTCTTGGAACTGTTTTTTTCCCCTTGTCTCTTGGAAGACATATACACCACTTGAAACACAATTTTTTTTAACTTTTGATTTTGTACTCAACAGCGATAGTCTCTTAGGACTTCATTCGCTTGTGATTCATGGTATATATGTTTTTCCCCAACATCATGCTATTTCCTATAAGGAAAATGTTATCTCTGCATTGGACATTCCGGCAAAACTCTTAATCTTTAAATCTCCTGTTCACACTTCACAGCATTTATGCTCCACAGATCAAGGTTGCATCATTGATTTTACAGAGTCGAAACGTTCATTCTCTGCTGTAGATGTTTGTTCTACTGTTGTGATTGAGAATCAGCGTGTAAGCCTTATGAGTGCTGTTCGCCTTCCCGTTCACATGGCAAATGCCCCTGCTGATTCGTGCGTTTTATCTTTGCCAGACTCTGTCCGAGTTCATAGGTTGGCTTTTCGGAGTACTCTTTCTTGTGTCCGTGACAGTCATATAACTGATGCCTTAGTGACTAACCTAACCAGTGCCCCGATTTATATCAAGAGCGGCGTACTTCTTAGTTCTTTTGAAGTTTGTGACAATAGGTCCACACCTTATCTCTTCTGTTTCCCGTAACACAGATCTTTCTCATGACACTGCTGATTTCATTCCTTAGCTTTTGTTTCATGTTGGACCTTCCGACAGCAAAGTTTCGTCTCCTCGACTTGCTTGTCAAACACAAATCAGTTGTTACTTTGCCTAATGAATCACTTGGTGTCACCGACCGCATTGCACATCACATTCAATTAAAACCTGATACACGTCCTTCTTTTGTGCCTTTCTATCGTTTGGCTCACAGTCAACGTGCTGTTGTTCAGGATTTAGTTGATGGAATGCTGAAAGACAGAATCATTCAAGAAAGAAAGACGGTTCTTACCGTGCTGCAGTTAATTTTCGCAAAGTTAACTTTGTAACCGTCCCTTACCATTATCCTCTTCCTGTTTTGAATGACCTTTTTACAGTCTATCGGGAATGATAACACTGTGTTCACTACTCGATCTCAAATAAAGTTTCTGGCAGATTCCTTTGGATTTCAGTAGCCGTGAGATTACTGTCTTTTCTACGTCATTAGGTCATTATGAGTGGCTCTCTGCCCCACTTGGTTTACAAAACTCACCCCTGACTTGCCAGCAGCTTGTTAAGTCTTTTTAAAGGTCTTATTGGCGAGGGCTTGTTTGTATACCTAGCTGATTTGATCTTAGTTTCTCGTGATCTTGAGTCTCACTTTGATAAACTTTAACTTGTTTTGCAAAGGCTCTTAAACTTAAACTTCTCAGGTCTTAAACTTAACTTGCCTAAGTGTAAATTCCTTCGGTTAAGCATTGAGTTCTTAGGTCATGTACTCAACAAGGATGGCATTCACAATAATGAAGGCAAAGTTCGGGCTATTCAAGACATTCCTACCCCCAAGTCAATAAATCATGTGCGTTTTTTCCTTGGTCTTGCGGGTTATTACCGTCCATTATTGCGTCCATTGCATCGCCTCTCACGCGTCTTCTTAAAAGATTGTCTCTCGTGTGGCACGATGCCCAGCAAACTAGTTTCGACAGACTCAAACACGCACTCACTCATCCTCCAGCCGTTGCCTTTCCATATTACACCTTGCACCGATGCAAGTGCTTTGGGGGTTGGTGCTGTTCTGATGCAGCAGACTGAGAGTTCTCGTCCTCATGTCATCACGTATGCCAGCCGCACACTAAATGATACTGAGTCTCGATACTCAGTTACTCATCTTGAGGCTTTAATGGTTGTATGGGGTCTTCGTCATTTTCGTGACATCATCTAAGGCTACCCATTGGCTGTCTATACTGATCATGCTCCTTTGCTTTACTTTTTCAGGGGTAAAAATCTGACATGTCGTCTCACCAGATGGTTTCTTACAGTTGATGAATTTAACCAAACGATCAAGTATTTGCCAGGAAAAGTAAATGTGACTGCAGACGCTCTCTCACGAAATGTTACTGTTGCTAACATGTCAGAGATTACTAATTTCTCACATGAGGAGCTTTTTGATGCCCAGCGCCAAGACCCCTTATGGTCTGCTGTGATATATGCCTTAGAATTCAGAGATGATTCTGATTTACCTAAGTTGCATATCCCCGTGTGTCAGTCTTCCCTTGCTGATGGTATTTTATGTTGTACCGTGTCAGTTCATGAGCAAACAGCGACTTGTCATCTCCACTTCTTTAGTTCCTTCAGTGCTTCAGCTCATTCATGACGCTCACCACTCCGGTCATCCAGGACGTGACAAATCTTTAACTATGACTTGTAAGCGTTATCACTGGCCTACGATGAGCCTTGACTAGAGCATATTTGTTAGGCAAAGGTGCAAGAATGATAAAGCGACTGAAATGATCAACACAGACTAGACCATAGGAAGATCCTTGTTGATTGAAAAGTAACTGCAGGAGATCCATTGCAACAGTGTCAAAAGGACCAGAAAGAGTAGGCTATTCTAGCATAGGAACTGTGTGTGTGTGTGTGTGTGTGTGTGTTACCTTTAGTTTGTGCACAAGAAAGAGACTGATCTACATGATTATCACGAATCATGTAGCTCAGTCTCTTTCTTGTGCACAAACTAAAGGTAACACACACACACACACACACACACACACACACACACACACACACACACACACACACACACACACACACACACACACACACACACACACGCACACATACACACACACACACACACACACACACACACACACACACACACACACACACACACACACACACAGTTCCTATGCTAGAATAGCCTACTTTTTCTGGTCCTTTTGACATTATTGCAATGATCTCCTGCAGTTACTTTTCAATTAACAAGGATCTTCCTATACTCTAGTCTGTGTTGATCATTTCAGCCGCTTTGTCATTCTTGCACCTTTGCCTAATAAATCTGCTCTAGTTGTTGCCCATGTTTTAGTGTCCCACCTCCTTTGTCCATTTTACTACACTTTCAGTTGTGCTTTATGATAATGGGACAGAGTTTAAGAATGAGGTGCGTCACACCATTTGCAAATAGTACAAAATTTCACAATGCTTTATGACACCTCACCATCCAGCTTCTAATGGACTTGTGGAACGGACTAATAGAAAAAAAAATGGAGATCCTTCGGCATGTTGCAGGTAAGCTTTATGAGTCATGGAAAGACTGGCTTCCGCACATAGTTGCTTCTAATAATGGTTCTGTAAATTAATCAACGGGAAAGACTCCTTACTATATTGTGTTTGGCAAAGGGAAACGGCTCCATTATGACATACTTTTAGATCCTCTTGTGCCAATGTATTCCGCCGATAACTATAAGAAGTCTCAAATCAGCATTTTTCAGACTATTCATGCGTCTGTGCGGGAGAGACTTCAGGCTTCACGCGCAGAGGTGATTAGTTAGCAGCACAGTACAGCCACGTTTGTCTGTGTCCCTTGGTGTTGGTGACTGTCTTTAAGGCCTCACCCCTGCGTCAGTCAAAATTAGAGCCTAATTTATCAGGCTCTTATCTCATTATTGAGAGCCTTTCTGGCAATAAATATATTATTTTTATTTATTTTGTTATTTATTTATTTATTTATTTATTTTATTTATCCTATTTTTATTTATTTATTTTTTTATCCAGCTGAATAATTCAGAAATTGTTTCTGTTAAAAATTAAAGAAGGCTCGGGTCGCCATCCTCTTCTGATTCTCAAGTCTCATTCTTCTGTTTCCCCTACACATTCATATTATCTCAGTAGTAGGGCTGCATGATTTTTTGGGGGGACATGACATATTTGTGTTGTATTCTCTCTCTCTCTCTCTCTCTCTCTCTCTCTCTCTCTCTCTCTCTCTCTCTCTCTCTCTCTCTCTCTCTCTCTCTCTCTCTCTCTCTCTTAGCTGTCGCAAGTGTTTGTGTGTTTTACCCCATGGGAGGGATTATCTTTTTCCTGTTTCCTGTAAAACTAGGATTGATTAATATTGTTTTCCTTTGTTCTTTCCGACAGTGAAGGATATTTTTTTTTTTTTTGTATATATATATATATATATATATATATATATATATATATATATATATATATATATATATATATATATATATATATATATATATATATATATATATATATATATATATATAAACTGGCAATAACCTTCAATCATATATATATATGGGTGGCAGATTTTCTCTTATGAATGTTTGATTGAAGGTTATTGCCAGTTCAGCATTATAAATCTTTAAGAGATTTTTTTTTATCTCTTATGATTTTCTTGTCATTCTCTTTCAATTTGCTTATGATTTCTCCATACGAAAACATCACTGCAAAGGATCTTAATGAGTAGCATGAAGTTGTCAGAGAGTGGAGGAGAGGGATGAACAAGCCCTGAATCATCCAAGGCAATTTTTTTAGCAAAGGTGTCAGCGAAGAATTCAGCTTCAGAAATAGATGAGATGGCAGTGGTGCCATCTGGTTGAAATAAAAGAGGTAAAGATGAAGAAATAAAGTTATTGGAGATGTTTTTGACTAGGTGTCAGAAATCATAAGGGGAGATATATCTTGAAAGATTTTTACACTCTACTAATGAAGGAATTTTAGGCTAGTTAGAAAACATACTTGGCATGATTCCGGGCAGAAAGATAAAGCGCATGAGATTCATGTGATGATAGGTTCAATTACCTTTTGTGGGCCACCTCTCTATCATGTATAGCACGAGAACAGGCTGTATTAAGCCAACGTTTGGAAGATTTAGGTCGAGAGAAAGAGTGAGGAACGTACGCCTCCATGCCAGGCACTATCACCACTGTTATGTGTTCAACACGGAGACGGATCTTTGACATGGAAGCAGTAGTAATTCCAAGGAAACTCAACACACTGCCTCCTCAGGTCCCCCAATTAGCAGAGGCAAAAAGTCAGAGGCACCTCCGCTTCGGGGGATCCTGAGGAGGGATTGATGGGATAGGACAAGATACAATACGAGGTTGTGAATGGAGGAGCCCAAAGGAGAATATAGGGTAGCAGCAAAAGCAGGATTAGAGGTTAAGAAAAGATCAAGAAAGCTGGGCTTATATCCAAGACTGTCAGATATACGGGTAGGTAACACCAGTCGCTCTATTTCGTGGAGGATATCAAATTTAGAGGCTAGTTCACCAGGATGGTCAGTGAAAGAAGAGGAAAGCCAAAACTAGTGGTGAACATTGAAGTCTTCAAGAATGAAGATCACCGCACAAGAAGAAAAGAATTTATTTTGGAAACTCAGTCTTCTCAAGATTGTCCATTTTAAAACTAGCCCATGGAGTCAGCAAGGACTACGTGAACCTAATCTGGTCACTTTATCAATGCATCTTCCACGCACCATTGTTCAAGATGACGTTACGCCTCAGCAATTTGACAATGAGTGGAGAAGACTTGAGTTTCAAGAACTCCCAAAACCCACTAGGAGTACAAGCGAGAAAAAAAAAAAAAATGGAAGACAAAGCTCATGACCTGTTTTAGGAGTGGTAAAAACGATTCTTGATGGTGACGGAAATTTGACTTTTGTTCCAGGATGCCTCTCATTGCTCCGTTCAAATGCGGACCGTGAAATGTGTTTCTTGGACATTAGTAGACTGAACACAAAATATAGAAATCAGCTTTAAACTAAATTCATAAGGGACATTCTTCTAGATAAGCAATTAGTTCCCAGCAAAAAAAAGTTGCTACTGTACCTCCTTCAAGCCGTGACTGCTCAAGCACTGTATGAAGAGGAAGAAAGTGTTCCAGACTAACCCGGAAATGCATATCGATTCAGCCACGAGCCATTAAAACGTAAACTAATTTATGATACAGTTCCAAAACGTATAAATTTTCTGTAATGAAACGCGAATCAACAATTAGTGTTTCGTGTTTTCGAATATTTGGGATGGTTAATCCACCACATTGATAATTATTAAATCAATGTCGGTGTATGATCGTTTATCGTAAAATCGATAATTATCGGTAGGTCTGTACGATAATTTCGACCTAGAAATCCGGGAACGCTGCTCCGTATACTACTTCACACGGTACACGGAAGCCGCAAGGCGACAAGCAAGATAATCATAGAAATCTTTCTTTTCTCTCTCATGTATCCTTTCCTGCAAAATCTGGAAGCACCCTCATATTCAAGAGTACTGTATGTCCGAGAAGGCGTTTTATTTTAAGCATAACTTTATAATACCTAGACAACGATTATAAGTGAAGTAGTCTATAAACCACAAAATTTGATTCCTTAACGTGTTTTTTTTTTTTTTTTTGGTCTGATCGATATAGTTGATATAGTGATAAAGTTGAACAAGCACTGCTTCATCCGTGGATGTAAACAAAATTAGTCTAACTCCACCTTTTTAGTTTATCTCTATTTCATTAAGTCCCATCACATCGTGTCTTAAAAACATCACTTTGTCACACTCCAGCCTTGCCTAACACCGTTGTTGTTCCATGAAATGATAGATAAGGTTTGCTTCAATGGTCTACTCCCAAAAGGAATAAGTTGCCAGCTGTTGGTAAATACAATGTCTCGGTAAACTTTTCTCTCGACCTTGTCAAATTGCATCACACATCCGACATTCTCCGACCTTGCTTTTCCAGCTGCTTCAGTAACTTGTAGTCTCTTCTCTTCATTTCTTACACTTGAGTATACATCCCTCTTCAAAAGGATACTCGTACGTCTATATGGTGCACCAGCATCTTTTAGCTTGTCTCTTGTCTCGAGATGCCCGCGATGACAATCACCAGTAATCGTCTCTTCCGTCCATCTGCTCCACTTCGTCCAAGTCTAGTATGAGATTCAACGTGGGGTGATTTCTCTTAAAATTGATCCAGATTTTCTGCAGCTTTCATTTCTCTGTATTTTCACCGTCGAAGGTTTCATTTTCATCTGGAATTCCTAATTCCTTGACTTTCTCGCTTTCCTATCTGAATCTTCTAGGAAGCTCTGTTGGCGTGCAATGATGTCTTTTTTTCTGCAATTGTGGCAGTTAACTGTTTATACTGTCCTCTGGGATTTCAAGTCAAATAATTCCAAAGAAATCTCGTCGAGCTTCTATTGCAACGCCTGGTTTCGTTGCTGCCCGAGTCTCTGATGGTCGCGTCCAACACATCCTCATCTAATTTTATTATTTGGCTCTGAACAATTTCTTTCAAGTCTGCGATGAGTATGACTTGCTATGCCATTGCAAGGGATCCAAGTGATGAAACTGAAAGATGATCTGATGAGACTATCGTCTATTGCGAGACCTCATTGTGCATGCAAGAGTTGAGGTAGATTTCTGCAGGAAAGTTATAGCTGAAAACTTATATTTTATGGTCTATGTCTACCAAGTTGAGACTGCCATACAACAGTCTCTTTGTGATCACTTGCCGTTCATACAAGTTATTTGGTGTCTGCTTGTAGGTTTCCTGGTGCGACTTTAGCATATCATCAGATTCAGGAAAGGTGGCACTAGATACAATGTTGCTGGTGCGGCCTTAGCCTGTCACTAGATACATCGTTGTTGGTGCAGGCTTGGCATATCACCAGATACAATGTTGTCGGTGCTGCCTTGGCATGTCACTAGATACAATGTTGTCGGTGCTGCATTGGCATGTCACTAGTACAATGTTGTCAATACTAGATACAATAATGCCATGTCACTAGACACATAAGGTTCCTTGGGCTGTGATTACAGGTGGCGTAACACACACACACACACACACGTGTGGTGAGACAAACATGGAGACAGTAGTGAACTGAAGGAAACACCATGTGTAAGACCAGAAAAATGGAGGAATGAGAGAAAAAGAGGAGTATGTGGGTCATGTGGATACGAGTAAAGTGTATGTGCTGCTTGACTCAATGCAGGACTTAAAAAAAAAAAATAAATAAATAAATAAGGGTAAATATATTAAAAAGAGTAATCATGCCAACATGAATGGATATAACAGTGTTATAATGTTAGAAAAGAATACCACAAAGCTAAGGACAACCATAATAAATAATAAATAAATAAATAAATAAATAAATAAATAAAATAAAATAAAAAATAAAAATAAATAAAGTCACGTACAATACTGTGAACGAGAAAAGAATAAATTACAAAAAAAATAAAATAAATAAATAAATGACAAGGGTGAAAAATAAAGAAAATTCTATCATTGCTCAAAACCTAAGGAAAAACAAAAGTAAAGATCCTAAGTCATACTGGAAGATATTAAAAGGTGAACAAGGCAACAAGGAAAGTGAACTTATCCTCGACGCATTTTATGACCTCTTTAGAGTGCTGTTAACTGATAATGACGACGATATGAATGACAGTATCAATTATAAAATTAACAGGGAGAGTAACTCGCCTATATTCAATAACCTTATTACTACTGATGAAGTAAAAACATGTATCATTAAATTGATAATAACAAATCCCGGGTTGTGACAACATGAATATAATTAAATGCACCCAAGATTTACTATGCCCCTATACGTAAAACTATTTAATAAGATTCTCGATGGTGTTTTTCCATTAGAATGGACGATTGGTGTAATAGTGCCGTTGTATAAAAATAGAGAGACGTCAAAAATACGAACAATCACAGGGGAATTACTTTGTTGAGCTGTATGGAAAAGTTATTTACCTCACCTCTGAGGCTAACCACATCATAAATGAAACACACGCAGGATTTGGATAGGAATATTCAACTCGGGACCACATATTCTTCCTCAAATATATCATCGATCTGTTTAAGTTAAGGAAGAGAAAATTATTTTGTTTGTTTGTAGATTATAAAAAAAATATTTCATATGATGTGGAAGGAAAAGTTATGGTAGGAGCAGGTCAGGGATAATGTTAATGATAAATTGTTAAATATTATTCATATTATGTAAAATAATATCAAGTCTTGTGTAATGATGAATCAACTGATTTCGGACATGTTTACATGTAATATGGGTGTGAGACAAGGAAAAAACTTGACACCATTATCTTTTGCTTTCTATGTTAATAATTTACAGGAAAAACATATTGAATCTAACTGTAATTACCAAGATTTTGACAACAATCTTCTTAATGTTTACTTAGAATTATTGGTGTCGATGTATGCAGATGATAGAGTATTGCTATGTGATAGCGAGGCAAACATGAACACTAACAGCACTTTATACTTATTCTTCCGAGTGGAAGTAAAAGGTTTGTAGTGTTCTCTACGCCAAGAACACGGAGGCGAAGACAGACCACCAACTTGGGTTTATTGTCTGTGTACAGCAATACCCGGGCGAGCGGCCGCGGGTGTGCGAGACGAGAGTTGAGGCGGGATTAACTGCTTCCTCGTGAGTTCCCCCAGCTCCCAGGTGCTTGACCTGAACTGACTTTGAGTCTGGCCGGTCCCACATCTGGGAAGCTTAGCATGTTGGGAATCCACGAGGATTAGCGTGGAGTGCCTAGCCGGCTGGCCAGTCACTATAGGTTAATTGTCACAGGAGGAGCACCGGCCAAGGGCAACAAAAATTGCAACACATTAAAGACCCAGTGAGGTGCCGGTCCTCGAACAGAGTCGAAAGCGTTAGTCAAAAATACAGGATAAGTGTCTTGAAACCTCCCTCTTGAAAGAGGTCAAGTCATAGGAATGTGGAAATACAGAAGCAGAGAGGGAGTTGCAGAATTTACCAGAGAAAGAGACGAATGATTGAGAATACGGGTTAATTCTTGCATTAGAGAGATGGGCAGAATATGGGTAAAAAAAATAAGAAAGTCTTGTGCAGAGAAGCCGCGAGAAAAGGGAAGGCATGCAGTTAGCAAGATCAGAAGAGCAGTTGACACGAAAATAGCGGTAGAAGATAGCAAGAGATGCAACATTGCGGCTATGAGAAAGAGGCTGAAGATAATCAGTTAGAGAAGAGGAGTTGATAACACGAACAGCTTTTGATTCGACCCTGTCTAGAAGAGCAGTATGAGTGGAACCCCCCCAGACATGTGAAGCATACTCCATACATGGACGGATAAGGCTTCTGTACAGAGTTGGTAGCTGGAAAGATAGGAAAAACTGGCGGAGATGACTCAGAACACCTAACTTCATAGAAGCTGTTTTAGCTAGAGATGAGATATGAAGTTCCAAGTTTAGACCGAGGATGTTCAGTGTAGAAAAGGGGACAGTTGAGTGTCACTGAAGAAGATGGGATAGTTGTCTGGAAGGTTGTGTCGAGAAGATAAATGGAGGAATCGAGTTTTTGAGGCATTGAAGTTTGCTCTGCGTCTACGGAAAGACGTGGAAAAGTGCAGGTAAGTATCTGGTTAAACTTAATAGAAATAATCGTATACGTTTATTAAAATTTCGTATGAGGAATAATAAGTTGCCAATTAGATAATAATAATAAGTTGCCAATTGGTAGATATAGTCAAATAGGGAGCGTTATTGTATCAAATGTAATAAAGGGTTAATAGAAGATGAGTATCATGTTTTGTTTCAATGTCAAAGGCACGACACTGTTCAGCTGAGAAATAATGATATACCTGAGTATTATAGACTGGACCCAAATCACTTCAAATGTGATATTTTAGAGTAGAAATGTAGGGCTATTAGCAAACTTAGCGCAATTTATTAATGTATTGTTACGAATATTTAGATTATGCATAACTTTAAGTGTATTAATTAGGAGCTGAGCTCCATGCTTTATAAAAAAATAGTCTGAGCAATATTTTTTTTTTATTTTCGCACACACACACACACACACACACACACACACACACACACACACACACACACACACACGCATGTGCCATTATCATCACCATCCCGGCAGACTTACCTTTTGCTTCATAAAAGAAGAGTGGAAGAATGACAAGGGGCGCAATGAAATATAGCTGGGTGTCAACGGCTACATACCACGCCTGAGCCAAGCACTGTGAAGAGCAAAACACGATTTGCATTACCTTTAATGCCATATACCTGTAAAATGAATTATATATGCGTATAAAAACATATATACATAAAAAAAAAACAGCTAAAAGCCAGGGCAGCATGGAAATATAACTACATTGAAACTAAACCACAGACAAATACAATATTAGGAAACAAGTCACAAATACATGAATACTTACATCTCCTTCCTCGTACATGAAGTTATTGATGAACACAATATCCTTCCACCAGTACTTCATACAGTTCCTTTGCCATTGAGTGTTCCATATGATAGCATATGGACCGGAGGCAAAAAATCTCATCACAGTGGCCATCATTCCTGCCACTATGGCGATGGGAGGGATGAGTCTGCGTTGGGGAGGAAAGAGAAAAGTGATTGAATACCATGTTTATTTAACTGGCTGTGTGTGTGTGTGTGTGTGTGTGTGTGTGTGTGTGTGTGTGTGTGTGTGTGTGTGTGTGTGTGTGTGTGTGTGTGTGTGTGTGTGTGTTAAAATATCAATATTTGCTGATGAGGATAGACTGCAGATGTTTTACCTCCATATCAGCGATTGCAGACGAAAATGCGAATATTTTTTTAACATATCACTGTAATACAAAGAGAGACACATCTTCGAAACAAAGCTCCAGTGAGGAGAGGACGAGAGAAAAGGGAAAAAATTATAGAAAAAAGTTTTTTTTTATGTAGGAAGGACACTGGCCAAGGGCAACAAAAATCTAATAAAAAAAATGCCCACTGAAATGCCAGTCCCATGAAAGGGTCAAAGCAGTGGTCAAAAATTGATGGATAAGTGTCTTGAAACCTCCCTCTTGAAGGAATTCAAGTCAGAGGAAGGTGGAAATACAGAAGCAGGCAGGGAGTTCCAGAGTTTACCAGAGAAAGGGATGAATGATTGAAAATACTGGTTAACTCTTGCGTTAGAGAAGTGGACAGAATATGGGTGAGAGAAAGAAAAAAAGTCTTGTGCAGCGAGGCCGCGGAAGGAGGGGATGCATGCAGTTAGCAAGATCAGAAGAGCATTTAGCATGAAAATAGCGGTAGAAGACAATTAGATATGCAACATTGCGGCGGTGAGAGAGAGGCTGATGACAATCAGTTAGAGGAGAAGAGTTCATGAGACAAAAAGCTTTTGATTCGACCCTGTCTAGAAGAGCAGTATGAGTGGAACCCCCCCAGACATGTGAAGCATACTCCATACATAGACGGATAAGGCCCTTGTACAGAGTTAGCAGTTGGGGGGTGAGAAAAACTGGCGGAGACGTCTCAGAACACCTAACTTCATAGAAGCTGTTTTAGCTAGAGATGAGATGTGAAGTTTTCAGTTCAGATTATAAGTAAAGGACAGACCGAGGATGTTCAGTGTAGAAGAGGGGGACAGTTGAGTGTCATTGAAGAAGAGGGGATAGTTGTCTGGAAGGTTGCGTCGAGTTGATAGATGGAGGAATTGAGTTTTTGAGGCATTGAACAATACCAAGTTTGCTCTGCCCCAATCTGAAATTTTAGAAAGATCAGAAGTCAGGCGTTCTGTGGCTTCCCTGCGTGATATGTTTACCTCCTGAAGGGTTGGACGTCTATGAAAAGACGTGGAAAAGTTCAGGGTGGTATCATCAGCGTAGGAGTGGATAGGACAAGAAGTTTGGTTTAGAAGATCATTAATGAATAATAAGAAGAGAGTGGGTGAGAGGACAGAACCCTGAGGAACACCACTGTTAATAAATTTAGGGGAAAAACAGTGACCTTCTACCACAGCAGCAATAGAACGGTCAGAAAGGAAACTTGAGATGAAGTTACAGAGAGAAGGATAGAAACCGTAGGAGGGTAGTTTGGAAATCAAAGCTTTGTGCTAGACTCTATTAAAAGGTTTTGATATGTCCAAGGCAACAGCAAAAGTTTCACCAAAATCTCTAAAAGAGGATGACCAAGACTCAGTAAGGAAAGCCAGAACATCACCAGTAGAGCAGCCTTGACGGAACCCATGCTGGCGATCAGATAGAAGGTTGTGAAGTGATAGATGTTTAAGAATCTTCCTGTTGAGGATAGATTCAAAAACTTTAGATAGGCAGGAAATTAAAGCAATAGGACGGTAGTTTGAGGGATTAGAATGGTCACCCTTTTTAGGAACAGGTTGAATGTAGGCAAACTTCCAGCAAGAAAGAAAGGTAGATGTTGACAGACAGAGCTGAAAGAGTTTGACTAGGCAAGGTGCAAGCACGGAGACACAGTTTCGGAGAACAATAGGAGGGACCCCATCAGGTCCATAAGCCTTCTGAGGGTTTAGGCCGGCGAGGGCATGGAAAACATCATTGCGAAGAATTTTAATACGTGGCATGAAGTAGTCAGAGGGTGGAGGAGAGGGAGGAACAAGCCCAGAATCGTCCAAGGTAGAGTTTTTAGCAAAGGTTTGAGCAAAGAGTTCAGCTTTAGAAATAGATGTGATAGCAGTGGTGCCATCTGGTTGAAATAGAGGAGGGAAAGAAGAAGAAGCAAAGTTATTGGAGATATTTTTGGCTAGACGCCAGAAATCATAAGGGGAGTTAGATCTTGAAAGGTTTTGACATTTTCTGTTAATGAAGGAGTTTTTGGCTAGTTGGAGAACAGACTTGGCATGGTTCCGGGCAGAAATATAAAGTGCATGAGATTCTGGTGATGGAGGGCTGAAGTACCTTTTGTGGGCCAACTCTCTATCATGTATAGCACGATAACAAGCTGTGTTAAATCAAGTTTTAGAAGGTTTAGGACGAGAAAAAGAGTGAGGAATGTAAGCCTCCATGCCAGACACTATCACCTCTGTTATGCGCTCAGCACACAAAGACGGGTCTCTGACACGGAAGCAGTAGTCATTCAAAGGAAAATCAGCAAAATACCTCCTCAGGTCCCCCCAACTAGCAGAGGCAAAACGCCAGAGGCACCTTCGCTTAGGGGGATCCTGAGGAGGGATTGGAGTAATAGGACAAGATAAAGATATGAGATTGTGATCGGAGGAGCCCAACGGAGAAGAAAGGGTGACACCATACGCAGAAGGATTAGAGGTCAGGAAAAGGTCAAGAATGTTGGGCGTATCTCCAAGACGGTCAGGAATACGAGTAGGGTGTTGCACCAATTGCTCTAGGTCATGGAGGATAGCAAAGTTGTAGGCTAGTTCACCAGGATGGTCAGTGAAGGGAAAGGAAAGCCAAAGCTGGTGGTGAACATTGAAGTCTCCAATAATGGAGATCTCTGCAAAAGGGAAGAGGGTCAGAATGTGCTCCACTTTGGAAGTTAAGTAGTCAAATAATTTCTTATAGTCAGAGGAGTTAGGTGAGGTATACAGCACAGATAAATTTAGTATGAGAGTGGCTCTGTAGTCGTAGCCAGATGGTAAAAAACTCGGAAGATTCAAGAGCGTGGGCACGAGAGCAGGTTAAGTCATTGCGCACATAAACGCAGCATCCAGCTTTGGATCGAAATTGAGGATAGAGAAAGTAGGAGGGAACAGAAAAGGGGCTACTGTCAGTTGCCTGAGACACCTGAGTTTCAGTAAGGAAAAGAAGATGAGGTTTAGAAGAGGAGAGGTGGTGTTCTACAGACTGAAAATTAGATCTTAGACCGCGAATGTTGCAGAAGTTAATGAAGATAAAGTTGAGGGGGGTGTCAAGACACTTAGGGTCGTTGACAGAAAGGCAGTCCGACCTGGAGACATTTATGGTCCCCTACCCAGATGGGGACTCCGAGGCTGGTGTAGGAGTCGCCATGATGATTTTAAAATTTTTGAGTGAAGGGTGTGTGTGTTATTAGGTGCTTGTAGTTTTGTGTGGAGAAAGAGAGTTGTTTTTAGAGGGCAGGCTGTGACTGCCCCCTTGTGTTGTGAGACACAAGGGGAAACGTTCAGTGAGGTCACAGCTGGGTTTACACCCCCTGAACAGTGCTTTAGACCTCACTGGGAGTAATTATCGTTTCGGCAGGTGTCTACTGCCTCCTCCTGCCATAAGAAAATAAGGAGCAAAAAATTATATATATATATATATATATATATATATATATATATATATATATATATATATATATATATATATATATATATATATATATATATATATATATATATATATATATATATATATATATATATATATATATATATATATATATATATATATATATATATATATATATATATATATATATATATATATATATATATCTATATATATATACAATTATTTTTGTTACCTAACTCATGATACTAATTGTGCGATGTTTATTGCACTCAAGAGTTCCCGGTATCTTGGGCAAATTAATAAAAGTTGATTTATACATCTGTGCTACTCTCTCCCCATTCTCATATATTTGCCTAGTATTCTGTTAACAGGTCTACGCCATATTCATCCAATGCTTCCAACATCTCCCCCGCTATCCCATCATCTCCTGTTGCCTTTCCTTTTTTTCATTTTCTTTAAAGCTTCCCGCACTTCTGCCTTCATTATCGGTGGACCCTCTCCATCGTTGTTCACATCAAGGGTTTCTGCCCTGTCGTCAATGAATGATTCACCAATATACTCTGTCCACCTTTCCAAAACTGCATCTACTTCCATCACTACTGTTCCATCCAAGAATATATATATATATATATATATATATATATATATATATATATATATATATATATATATATATATATATATATATATATATATATATATATATATATATATATATATATATATATATATATATATATATATATATATATATATATATATATATATATATATATATATATATATATATATATATATATATATTCTTGTCTTTAAACATCCCTTTACAAAGAATTCAAGTAATAGGAAGATGGAAATATAGAAGTAGGCAGGAAGTTCCAGAGTTTACTAGAGAAAGGGATGAATGATTGAGAATATTTGTTAACTTTTGCATTAGAGAGATGGACAGAAATGAGTGAGAGAGGAAAGAAAAGTCTTGTGCAGAGAGGCTGCAGGAGAGGAGGCATTTAGTTAGAAAGATCAGAAGGGCAGTTACCATGAAAATAGCGGTAGAATATAGCAAGAGATGCAGCTTTGCGGCGATGAGAAAGAGGCTAAAGACAGTCGTATAGAGGAAAGGAGTTGATGAGACGAAAAGCTTTTGATTCCACACTGTCTAAAAGAGCGGTCGGTATAAGTGGAACCCCTCTGTACATGTGAAGCATACTCCATACATGGACGGATAAGGCCCTTGTACAGAGTTAGCAGCTGAAGTTATGAGAAAAACTGGCGGAGACGTAACAGACTTCATAGAAGCTGTTTTAGCGAGAGATGAGAAGAGATTTCCAGTTTAGATTATAAGAAAAGAACAGACTGAGGATGTTCAGTGTAGAAGAGGGGGGGACAGTTGAGTGTCAATGAAGAAGAGGGGATAGTTGTCTGGAAGGTTGTGTCGAGTTGATAGATGGAGTAATTGAGGTTTTGAGGCATTTCACAATACCAAGTTTGCTCAGTCCCAAGCAAAAATTTTAGATCGATAAGAAATCAGGCGTTCTGTGGCTTCCCTGTATGAAATGTTTACTTCATGAAGGGTTGAACGCCTACGAAAAGACGTGGAAAAGTGCAGGGTGGTATCATCAGCGTAAGAGTGGATAGGACAAGAAGTTTGGTTTAGAAGATCAATGATGAATAATAGGAAAAGAGTGGGTGACCAGACAATCCTGAGGAACGCCACTGTTAATAGATTTAGGAGAAGAACAGTGATCGTCTATCACAGCAACAATGGAACGGTCAGAAAGGAAACTTGAGATGAAGTTACAGAGAGAAGGATAGAAGCTGTAGGAGAGAAGGTTGGAAATCAAAGCTTTGTTCCAAATTCTATCAAAAGCCTTTGATATCTCTAAGGCAACATCAAACGTTTCAGCAAAATCTAAAAAAAGGATGATCAACACTCAGTATGTCACCAGTAGAGCGGTCTTAACGGAAACCATATTGGCGATCAGAAAGAAGATTGTGATGTGATGTTTAAGAATATTCATGATGAGGATAGATTCAAAAACTTTAGATAGGCAGGAAATTAAAGCAATAGGGCGGTAGTTTGAGGGATAAAAACGATCATCTTTTTTGGAAACAGCCTGAATGGAGCTAAAATTCAAGCAAGAAGGAAAGGTAGATGTTGATAGGCACAGTTGAAAGAGTTTGACTAGGCAAGGTGCAAGGACGGAAGCGCTGTTTCGGAAAAGAATAGGAGGGACCCCATCAGGTCCATAAGCCTTCCGAGGGTTTAGTCCAGCGAGGGCATGGAAAACATCATTGCGAAAAATTTTAATAGGTAGCATAAAGTAGTCAGAGTGTGGAGGAGAGGGAGGAACAAGCACTGAATCGTCCAAGGTAGTGTTTTTAGCAAAGGTTTGAGCGAAATGCTCAGCTTTAGAGATAGATGTGATAGCAGGGGTGCCATCTGGTTGAAATAAACGAGGGAAAGAAGAAGCAAAGTTATCGAAAATATTTTTGGCTAGATGCCAGAAGTCACGAGGGGAGTTAGATCTTGAAAGATTTTGACCCTTTCTATTAATAAAGGAGTTTTTTGGCTTGTTCGACAATAGATTAGGCATGATTCCGGGCAGAAATATAAAGTGCATGAGATTCTGGTGATGGAAGACTTAAGTACCTTTTCTGGGCCACCTCTCTATCATGTAAAACATGAGAAAGGCTGTGTTAAACCAAGGTTTGGAAGGTTTAGGTCGAGAAAAAGAGTGAGGAATAAATGCTTCCATGCCAGACACTATCACTTTTGTTATGCGCTCGTCACAAATAGTCTTTGTCATGGAACCAGTAGTCACTCGAAGGAAAATCAGCAAATTACCTCCTGAAGTCTCCTGAAATAGCAGAGGCAAAACGCCCGAGACACCTCCGCTTAGGGGATCCTGAGGAGGGATTGGAGCGATAAGACAAGATACAGATATGAGATTGTGATCGGAGGAGCCCAACAGAGAAGAGAGGATAACAACATAAGGGGAAAGATTATTAGTTAGGAAAAGATCAAGAATGTTGGGCATATCTCCAAGATTCAGGAATACGAGTAAGATGCACCAATTGAAGGGAGGATAACAAAGTAGAAGGCTAGTCAGTAAAGGGAGAGGAAAGCCAAACCTGGTGGTGAACAATGAAGTCTCCAAGAATGGAGATCTTCACAAAAGGGAAGGGAGTCAGAATGTGCTCCACTTTGGAAGTTAAGTAGTCAAAGTTTTTATATAGTCAGAGGAGTTAAGTGAGAGGTATACAGTACAAATATATTTAGTTTCAGACCGACTCTGTAGTTGTAGCCAAATGATGAAAAACTCGGAAATTCAAGGCACTAGAGCAGGTTAAGTAGTTTCGCACATAGATCCAACATCCAGCTTTGGATTCAAAATGAGAAGAGAGAAAGTAAGAGGAAACAGAAGAAGGGCTACTGTCAGTTGCCTCAGACACCTGTGTTTCAGTGAGGAAAAGAATATAAGGTTTAACAGAGAAGAGGTGGTGTTCTACAGATTCAAAATTAGATCTAAGACAGCGAATATTGCAGAAGTTAATGAAGAAAAAGTTGAGGGGAGGTCAAGACACTTAGGGTCGATACCAGAAGAACAATCATACCTGGGGACATTTGTGGTCCCCTCCCCGGATGGGGACTCCGAGGATGGTGTAGGAGTCGCCATGATAATTTTGAAATTTGAGTGAAGGATATATATATATATATATATATATATATATATATATATATATATATATATATATATATATATATATATATATATATATATATATATATATATATATATATATATATATATATATATATATATATATATATTGTGTAATTTCATTTATTGAAAAATTGGTCTTGTTACATAGGAAAAAAAAATAGACTAAAATGAAAAATTTTCACACACACACACACACACACACACACACACACACACACACACACACCTAATAAATAAATAAATAAATAAATAAATAAATAAATAAATAAATAATATAATATAAAAATAAATAAACAAATAGATAAATAAATAAATAAATAAAAAAATACAAAAAAATAAATATATAATAAAATTACCGTATAAATCTGTGAATGAAGTACAGAGCTATGTTAAATCTTCCTCTCCTACCAAGCTCGCGAAGGATACTGTAGGTCACAAGCAGTCCACTAAAGAAGAAAAACGTATCCACACTTGGGTACCCGTTTGTTATAGTCTGCGCTACTAGGCCCTCTGCCCACTGTAAGAAAAGATACACAGGGTAATTCAATCAGAAAGAAACGAGCACAGAATACATGGGGCAGTAAAGTACTCGTTGGTTATAGTCTGCTCCATGAGGGCCTCTGCCCACTATCAAAAAGAGAGAGAAAATACACTTGCATTTCAGTCAGAGAGAGATAAACAAACACAGAATTCCTGGACTAGGTCATGATGCCCTCTGTTCACTCTATAAGAAAGACAGAAAAGATACACGGGCATTTCAGTCAGAAAGAGAACAAACACGGAATCGAAGGTAAAACACGGATTGCTGGTAGACTTCTCATACAACAAAAGTGCTATGATCTCAGTTGTTAGCAGCTTGAGATACTGATGCTAAAGCTAGGACATCAGGTTCAGGTAAGAATTCCTTTAGAACACGCATATGGAAATGAAATTACTATCCCATTTAACTTCTCATTGAAAAACATAAATAAAATATATATATATATATATATATATATATATATATATATATATATATATATATATATATATATATATATATATATATATATATATATATATATATATATATATATATATATATATATATATATATATACGGATTTGGGGCCCAGAAGAAAAACGATTAAGTAGTAAACTATGTTTCATGAAAACTGAGGGAATACAAGATCTTAGCTCCAGAGCATTAATGAGGCCACCGCCTCACCTTGCCAACATCTAATAAATTGGCGGTGATGAAGAGTGCTGTGCCTTGCTGATGGCTGTACAAAACCCACGTCATAGACAGCACCCTGAAACAAATAATAATAAAAACAACAACAATAATAATAATTATAATAATAATAATAATTATGATAATAATAATAATAATAATAATAATAATAATAATAATAATAATAATAATAATAAGAAGAAGAAGAAGAAGAAGAAGAAGAAGAAGAAGAAGAAGAAGAAGAAGAAGAAGAAGAAGAAGGAGAAGCAGAAGAATATTGAATTATTCAATCAATAACTAGGTAAGTGAAATAAACCCACACTATTTATATGCAACTTAATATATATAAATATAAGTGTTTCAAAGCAGTATAAAAACTCAACTGAAAATAGAGAAACAATAGGAAACAACAAAAAAAAAAATGGTATTTATATAATCCTTTATACAGAAACAAAAATTACATCCAAACAGGAAACGTGCTCTTAGAATCTAATTTATGGGTCTCAAGATGGGTAAGAATAGATAAATAAATGAAAATAAATAAATAAATAAACAAGTAAACAAGCAAACAGACAGGTAAAAAGAAAAGAAAAGAAAAAAGAAAGAAAGAAAGAAGGTATATCCAAATCAAGAGCTGCGTTACCAATATATTTTCATTGTATCATGCCCTTTGCTTTCTCCCATAAGAATCACCAATTAACGTCATCCCACTGAGCGTTAATCTCCCTGCCCTGCGGAGGGCG